>NW_007257977.1:439697-499783 GCF_000164805.1 Carlito syrichta | reverse complement strand
TGAGGCGGAAGGATCGCCGGAGCCCAGCAGGTCGAGGCTGCGGTGGCCGGGAGGGGCCACTGCACTCCAGTCTGGGCGACAGAGTGAGACTCCAACTCAAAAAAAAAAAAAAGGAATAAAACTCGACTACTATTCCTCACCATTAAAAAAAAAAAACACTCAAGATGGATTAAAGACTTAAATGTAAGAACTAAAACTATAAAAGTACTAGAAGAAAACATAGAGGAAACACTTCAGGACTATTGGTCTAGGCAAAGATTTTATGGCTAAGACCTCTAAAGTTCAGGCAACAAAAAAATAGGTGGATGTGACTACAGTAAACTAAAAAGCTCTGCACAACAAAGAGCGAAGAGACAACCTGCTCAATGGGAGAAAATATTTGTAAACTATTTCATCCTACAAGGGACAAATATTCAATACATACAAAAAACTCAACAGGAAAACACATTATCTCATTAAACAGCAGACAAAAGAAATGAATAGAGATTTTTCAAAAGAAGACATACAGTGGCTAACTGGTATATGAAAAAGTGCTCAACATAACTAATTATCGGGGAAATGCAAACAGAGCCACAATAATTTGTCATCTTACCCCAGTTAGAATGGTTATTATTGTGGAAGACAAAAATATAGCAATGATAGCAAGGCTGTGGAGAAAAGAGAAACTTTACATACTGTTGGTGGGAATGTAAATTAGTATAGCCCCTATGGAAAACAATTCTCAAAAAGCTAAAAATAGAACTACCATATGATCCATATGCCCTACTCCTGGGTATTTATCCAAAGGAAAAGAAACCAGTATATCAAAAAGATACCTTCATTCATATGTTCATCAGTGCACGGATGTACAAAGATGTTATATATACGATGGAATACTATTTGGCCATAAAAAGTGAAATAATGTCATTTGCTGCAACATTGATGGAACTGGAGATTATTATGTTAAATGAAATGTCAGGCAGCGAAATACAATTATTGCACATTCTCTTTCATAAGTGGGAGTTTAAAAAGTCGATCTCAGGAAGATAGGGAGTAAGACTGATATCAGAGGCTGGGAAGGGTGTGTGGATGGGTGGGAGGTGGGGTGAAGAGAGTTTGGTTAATGGGTCAAGTATACAGTTATATAGAAAGAATAAGTTCTAATGTTTATTAGCATATCAGGGTGGCTATAGTCAAAAACAATGTATTGCATATTTCAATAGCTAAAAAAGAAGACTTGAAATTTTCCCAATATATAGAAATGATAAATATTTAAGATGACAGATACCCTTAATAACCTGATTTGTTCATTACACATTCTATGAATGTAAAAAAAATCACATGTACCCCATAAATATGTACAAATATTATATATCAACACAAAAGTAAATCTAAAAAAAAAAAGAGAGAGATTCAACTAGATGATCATAGAACTCTCCCTCTATCCAACACCTAGCCATATACCAACAGAACTCCAGTGGAAAACAAAATAAACAGAGACTGCAGTTAAAAGATATAAGAGCCGGGCTCGGTGGCTCAGCCTGTAATCCCGGGCTTTGGGAGGCTGAGGTGAGTGGATTGCCTGAGCCAGCGGGCTCGAGACCCGCCTGGGCAACTTGGCGAGACCTCATCTCTACAATAAATCCAAAAAAATTTAGCCGGGCGTGGTAGTGCGCGCCTGTAGTTTCAGCTACTTGGAAGGCTGAGGTGGAAGGATCGCCGGAGCCCAGCAGGTCGAGGCTGCGGTGGCCGGGAGCAGCCACTGCACTCTGATCTGGGCCACAGAGTGAGACTCCAACTCAAAAAAAAAAAAGATATAAGAAGCAGACTTCCTCTGAGGAGAACTATTAGGGAAGCCCAAAGTCAAGAAGGAGGACCAAAAGGGTACACCGGAGGAAACTGGAATCTCTGGCATCTATAGCTACAGCAAGCATTAAAGATAGCCTAGATCCCAACTGATTTACAAATCTTTACACTAAAAAATCTATTTACCACATTTCTATTTCTCAGTATGTCCATCTTTCAACAAAAAATTACAAAACATGACAAGAGGCATAAAAAAAGCCTAAAGACACAAAGCAATTATCAGCATGAGACTCAGAAAATTTAAGATAACTATGTTAAGAGTGCTAATGGAAAAAAGCAAACTACATGCAAGAAGATATTGGTAATTTAAGCATAGAAATGTAAATTTTAAACACCAAAAGAAAGTGCTATAAGCCGGGCTCGGTGGCTCAGCCTGTAATCCCGCGCCTTTGGGAGGCTGAGGTGAGTGAATTGCCTGAGCCCGCGGGTTCGAGACCCGCCTGGGCAGTGAGACCTCATCTCTACAATAAATCAAAAAATCAGCTGGGTGTGGTGGCGCATGCCTGTAATTCCGGCTACTCGGAAGGCTGAGGCGGAAGGATCGCTGGAGCCCAGCAGGCCGAGGCTGCAGTGGCCGGGAGCGGCCACTGCACTCCAGTCTGGACGACAGAGTGAGACTCCAACTCAAAAAAAAAAAAAAAAAAAAAAAAGAAAGTGCTATAAACAGTACACACTGGCTGGGCTCGGTGGCTCAGCCTATAATCCCAGCACTTTGGGAGGTCGAGGCAAGTGGATTGCCTGAGTCCGCGGGTTCGAGCGCTGCCCGGGCAACTTGGCGAGACCTCATCTCTACAATAAATCAAAAACTAGCCGGACATAGTAGCGCACGCCTGTAGTTCCAGCTACTTGGAAGGCTGAGGCAGAAGGATCACCAGAGCCCAGCAGGTCGAGGCTGCAGTGGCCGTGAGCATGCCACTGCACTCCAGTCTGGGTGACAGAGTGAGACACCAACTCAAAAAAAAAAAAGAAAAAAGAAAAAAGAAAGAAACAGTACACACTATAACAGAAATATGTTTGATGGGCTCATCAGTAGAACACATATGGCTTAGGAGTGCGCCTGAAGATGTCAGTGGAAACTTCCCAAACTGAAACACGAAAAGAAAGAAAAAGAGAAAATCCAACTTTTCAAAATTAACGACACCAAACCAAAAATCCAGGACACTCTGTCTTTCTCTCTCTATCTCTCACATACACTCCAACACCTAAGAATGTCAGATTCAATCTGCAGAAAACCAAAGACAAAGAGAAAATATTTAAAGAAGCCAGAGAAAAAAGAACATAATGCCTGTAGTAGAAAAAGGACTTTTTGTGAGAAACTACGTAAGCCAGAAGAAACTGGAGAGAAATAAAGTGTTGAAAGAAAAAGGCCAGCCAACCAGCCCTCCAAGAAATGGAAGTTCTTCCAGCAGAATGGAAATAATGTAGGTTAGAAGCTTGTATGTATATAAGGAAGACCATCAGAGAAGAAATAAGTGAAGATAAATACAATATTTTTCTTAAGTGATCTAACAATTGTTTAAAGTAATAGTAACAATGTACTGGGTGACTACAGTATATGGATAAGTTAAAAGAAGAAAAGCAATGTTATAAGGGTACAAAGGAGGAATTGGAAATATGTTGTTATAAAACACCTAACTGTAGACTCTAGGGCAACCAGTAAGAATTTTTTAAAAGTATAATTGGTATGCTAAGAAGAGATAAAATGAAATAATAAAATGCTCAAAACTAGAGGAAAACACAAAAATGGGGAGGTGGTGAAGAGAGAACAAATAGAAAAGTTACAGACGTGGCAGAAATTCATTCAATTATATTAGCTATCACGTTAAATGTGAAAGGTCCTTTCAACAGCAAGGGTCAATTAATTTCCTTATGACTTGTACTTTGAACTAGGAGACAGACGTGTTTTAAAGTGTTGATAAGCAGAATATCAAGTCAACTGTTTTGACTTGTTCAAAGTAAGTTTTCTGACCACAAAGAGAAAAAGATAAAGAGAGATCAATAGCATGGGTGTGGAGAAAAGGCAACATTTCTACCTGTTGGTGGGAGTGTACGTTGGTTCAACCTCTATAGAGAACAGTATGACAATTCCTAAAAGAACTAAAAATCGATCTTTCATAATATTGAGCAATCTTTCTCCTGGGAATATGCCCAGAGGAATATAAATTGTTCTACAAAAAAGACACCTGCACACGCATGTTTATTACCACACTATTTACAATAGCAAAAACATGGAACTAACCGTACTGCCCATCGAAAGGGGAATGGGTAAAGAAAATGTGGTACATTTAAACAATGGAGTACTATGCAGCCATCTTAAAGAAGGACAAAATCATGGCCTTCACAGCAAATTGGATGGAGTTGGTGACCATTATATTTAGTGATCTATCACAGAAACAAAAAAAACTGAATATCACGTGTTCTCACTCATAAGTGGGATCTGAACATTAATCACATTAACACAAGGAAGGAATTGGCAGTCACTGGGCTCTGTCAGGGGAGGGAGGGACGTGAGCAAATAACAAAACAAAGGGTACCTGGTCCCAAGTCAGGGGAAGTGAGGGCCAGGTGGAGGCCCAAACTTCATCTGCATGCAGCCTGCTTGTGTAGTTAATCCTTACTTGTACCCCACATCTCTATATTAAAACCAAAACCTGCATGACTTTTTTGTGTATCAGTGGTCAAATTAGGGTTGGCATGTATTCCTATTTTATGTGGTATGTATACTAAGTTTATGAGATTTATCAAATTGATCAATTTGGGTACATGCTTGGGTTACAAATAAAACATATAATAATTAAGAAGTTGGCAAAATTATCTTCTCACACCTTATGGTGTAAATTTCTAGCTACTCGGTCCATAGTAAGGGTCATCCTTCCTATTTTTACCTTACCTCCATAGGTAGAGATTTCTCTCACTACAGAATTTTATTGAAGAATTTATGAAAGCTCACATGTGGGTGCAGGGAAGGTGGAAACTTGGACTCCAATTAAATTTCACCACTTACCATGCCCTTAGGCAAGTTATTTAACATATCTGAGTCACTTTGGTTGATCTAACTGTAAAATGGGGATAACAGCTACAACTTGTGATCAAGAGGGTTAACAAGCTAATATATGCGAAATGCCTAACTTGTAACATGAGAGAGAGGAAGAAAAAAAAAGGAAGCTACTGAGAAATCACATGTCCTGATCCAGGCAGTCTTTATCAAGTACTGTAAGTCTCCAAAATACAATGAGATATCTCTTTGCCCTTCCTGGGATTTGCACACTAGAGAGCCAGAAGATATGTCAATCCATGAATCAGTGAAGTCAGGCACGAGGAACAATCAGCAAGAGAATTTCTTGGTACATATGTGGCATGTAAACTCATAACAATAAATTTTTAATGTAATTATGTCTACTTTCTTCGGAAAAAAAGACAAAGATCCTACTTTTAACATGTGCTAATAATTCATTTCTACTTACTCAACTTACTTTCCCTTTCAACATGGCAGGAATCTAGTCAACAGTCAAAGTTACTGAAAAGCTGTAACAGTTAAATATAGACCTATCCTAGAATTCTGTTCTATTTTCCGTAAGAGGCCACCACTTTCCTCTGACACACAAGTTCAGAGCCCCAAGCAGGAAAGTTTTGCCAGTTTTACATTTCTAGTCTCCATGAATATGTCCTTTAAAAAAGACACACCCCCATGGCTGACACTTTCTTCACACCAGAATTTTTTTTTTTAAAGAGTTATTTTTCTACTACCACTAATTATCAAAGTACTGTTAGTCTATATTTCTCATTTCAGATTTACTTTTCCTTTCCATATAAACTAGGGAAGCTATATTACTTCCAGTTGTAGGAAAAAAATTAAGTCTGGCTTGGTTAAGAATTAGAAAATTCAAAACTGTTAGTAAACAGTGGTCTATAGTTTGAATTTAACTTATCTTTGATTCTCTTCCTATATTTAAAAATACACACAATCTGTAGAGGCTACTGAAAATTAGAACATACTTTAAGGAATCTCAAGAAAACAAACACCCAGATAATTATTAAAAATCCCAGTGTCAAACATGCACACTCAGTGAAGAAATTCTAAAACTCATTTTCCATCTCACTTTAATGACTTCATTTTTTACTTTTATGAAGTATATAAACACAGTAGAAATAACAGCCATTTGTTTTAAGTATCAGTTTTTATTAAAAAGTGCATTTTGATTAATTTATGATCTAGGTAAGCTGTAAGATATCAGTATACTCTCTGGAATAATAACTTTACAAAGATTTAAAACAAACAAAATTTTAAAAGCCTTTTTATTTCCTTCACCATTATTGTTTTACAATACAAATATCACCTTGTGAATACACAAAAAAAACCCTACGGAAGATAATTCTGCTGCACGTAAAATACAGAATGGATATATATACTTCTTCATTCTTAAAAAACTATTTTGTTCTCCACATTGGCAAGTATAGAATAGAATACTTCCCCAAACATACATATGTTAGGAGTAAAACTTAGAGTTACATGCAGTTTCTGCACAAATATATTTTAAAGAAATAGATCTCTTTTTTGTTGATCACCAACAAAATTGTCATGAGAGTATGGATAACTAATTCATAGCTTTCAAGTTTTAGGTAAGTGATCATTTTCAAAACTCTCTTTAAAAAAAGAAAAGATATATTCATGGCTGTTTCATTAAGTAGTTAAAATTGAACTACCAAATAGACAATAAAATAATTTAAGTGGTACATGTCATTGCTATCTGCTCACAATATGTGAACAGGCTCTAACTCTCTAATTAATAACCCCATTCTTTAAGTCATTGCAATTTTAAAACCATAAGCAGTCTTCCGATTTAATTTAGCTATAAATGCAAAATTTAGTAGTGTATACATATTTATATTTTCATGGAATACTTTATTTTAAATAAAAACATTTAAGATTGCCTACTGACCATACAATCAAGACAAGAAAGGCACTAGAAACATAGACAAATTTCTCTCCCAAGACACATATTTAAATTTTAACTCTCTTCTCTCAACATGTAAAAATCTTTAAATTTGGTTTTCATAACATCATTTTGAAAAATAAAGTTAGGAAATACTTAGAAAATCACTTTATAACAGAATCTTTTTTTTTTTTTGCACTTTTTGACACACTGTCTCTGCTGATTTTACAAAACCCAAAGTTACCAAACCTTTCTGTGTCTGTCATTTTTATTTGAATATCGGTGCAACAGGTAGAAAGATTTTAGAATCAAACCCCATTCAGGTACTTAGAAACCTTCATAGAGACATTTGCTAGAAAATGGCTTACAGCCCAATCTTTGGGGCAAGAGATATGAAAAAGTATGTTTTCCCAAGAAAATAATACGCTTTATTTCCAGATGTGACTGGAAAGACCAGAACTTATGATATAAAAGCTTACATTTATGCTGTTGCATCATATACAAAGGAACATGGTGGTTGTGGGTTATGTAAATCCCAAACTTATGAAGAGGAAATGTGTACAGTGCATGATAGATTAAATTTTTCTTTATTGTTGTCCAACGCAGGTCCTTTGGAGAGAAAAAAGATCACAGTGCTGACCAGGTAACTCAATAGGTTAAGTCAAGGTAACCATTGAAAGATAATAGGATTAGGGAGGTGTTTATTTATGGCATCTTCTCTCATGGAGTTCTTAGCACTTCGGACAATTCGTCTTTCCCCCGCTTTGTACAGCTGTTATGTGTCGTTCACCAACCGGCTGTATTTAACTTGTCTACCAAGGTGGACTACCGGCCAGGGGAAAGGCCAATGGTAAGATCGAGGTACAATTCCTTGGACATTCTTTTCAAAGTACTGAAATGGCCTGTACCACCATACCCTGGCCAGGAGGTTCATCTGGGAAGCTTCCTTTAGCACCTAAAGTCACAAAGAAACATACAAACTTTTCTCACAATCTTTCACTTTAAGTTCAAATACTTCCCATGATAAAATTCCCAAGGGATCCCAGACCTGGCCCACGTCCATCCACACATCCCAACTTCTCTCACACACCACCATTCTCCACTCTGCTCACTGCACCACACCTCAGTAGAAAAACTATCCTAGTTCCAGAAAGGCAGGGAGAACTTGTGGCTCACTCATCTCTTGTTTATAAATAAATACCTCAGTTAGCTTTTTAGTTACTCACTCTTCCATGCTAAATGTGGAAAGACTTAAATATTAAGCTGTTGATAGGTTCAGAGCAGGTAGAAGAGGGTAGGGATGTAAATCAAGCAACAGGTGGACACAGGGTTAGAAAATATATATATATATATATATATATATATATATATTTTTTTTTTTTTTTTTTTTTGAGTTGGAGTCTCACTCTGTCGCCCAGACTGGAGTGCAGTGGCTGCTCCCGGCCACCGCAGCCTCGCCCTGCTGGGCTCTGGTGATCCTTCCGTCTCAGCCTTCCAAGTAGCCAGAATTACAGGTGTGCGCTACCACGCCTGGCTGATTTTTTTTGATTTATTGTAGAGATGAGGTCTCGCTGCCCAGGTGGGTCTCGAACCCGTGGGCTCAGGCAATCCGCTCACCTCAGCCTCCCAAAGGCGTGGGATTACAGGCTGAGCCACCGAGCATGGCAGAAAATATTTTTTATGGACAATGAGAGCACGATATTTGTTCGAGAAGAAAGTACTCTCCTGCCATCATATTAACACATTTTTTCATCTTAATTCTGAAGAGGAGCAACAAATCTTAGTTGATTGCCCCCTAAGCAAGAGAAACTTAAGACTTCCGTGGATTATTTGCACACCCCCAAAGCCAGGAGCCATAGAAGCTAAAATCAATGGGGGCAAAACTTACTTGCTGATTGGCCATAGTGTGATACCACCAGAAGAGTCTCGTGGTGATGTAATATGCCACCACCACGTCCACAGTGTAGTGGTCATGCGCTAGGAGAATACAGAAGATTCCAACTACGCTGAGAAGCCAGCAAATCCAGTGATACCACCAGAGTCTTCGAGGGGAATCTGAAAACAGGAGAAATTTGCCATAGTTCCATGATTCAAATCACATAAAGGGCAACTGCGCATGCCTCTAGGCTCTACCACTGCCTCTGAATGCAGTTTTCTTGGGTCTTTCCTTCTGAAAATAGATCTCTTGGTGTCAGCAAATTTAAGCACTCTCGCTTCTGTAACCAATGGTAGCATGAACATGGCTATTTATCAACTTATCTTACTAGCAACAGTATTTTATATTTGGTTATTACTTGATTCATATAATCATATAATCATATGTGCAGTTTAAAAGATGAGTCTAATCAAATAAGGACAGGTTAATGTATCATGTTCCATTTCAAAAGCTTCTATCCATTGATATTTAATTAGGTTTAACGGTAGCTAACTTGGGGTTGATTCTCTATATAAAAAAATCAGTAACTACTGGTCCACAGAGGCTTATATAAGGACTAAGCAGTTATAATTGATATAACTGTTTTGATCTGCTTTCCAAGCTCTGCAACCATACACAAATCTGAGTCTTTGAGATTTCTCAAACACAAATAGACAAGTATTCAAATGCCTGGAAATTTTAGTCCAAGTGCCTCCCTAAAGGTAGGACAATGTCAGATAAACACGTCAAGATCTCTATTAGTGCAGGCCTTTCTACCTTGCATTCTCAGTGGAGCATACTGAGGGGCTGAAATTTTAGGCAAAATGTTGTTTGAACATGATATACCCTCCCCACACCAGAGGAGCAGGCTCAAGCTTTTACTGAATTCTCAAGGGGTCCAAGAATAAGTCGTTTCTTCAACCAATATTCACTGAGCATCTTATATGCCAGGGACAGGTACAGCTCTGGATGCCTGGACCAATGAACATAACAGGTAAAAAATCTGCTTTTGTGAGGAGACCCCTTCCTAGTAGGAAAGAGAGACAAGAGACTTTATAATAAATAAATCATTTATATACTACGTGAGGTATTAAAAGCTATAGAAAAATTAAAAAGTTGAGCTGGATAAGGGCGATCAGAAGTAGAGGGAGTGAAGGGCAATTAACAATTTTAAATGAGGGTGGTTACGGTAGGAATAAATTCCAATAATATTTGTATTTGCTACCTTAATATAACAAGTGGCAGCTACCATTCATTCTCTGTGCAATTCTATCAACATCCATATATGTCACCTAATTTTAATTACCTCTTTCCGGACCCATGAAGCAGATATCAATATCTCATTCTAAAGATGAGGAAATCAAGCCTTAGAGAGATTAAAGATTTTTCCCAGGGTCACAGAGCTACTAAGTGACTGTACCAGGATTCAAAATCAGAGTTTTGTGACCTCAGGCTCTGTATCCCAATATGGTACACTGCCTTATCATCAAGGAATAAGCCTGGACTCCATTAGAGGACTTCAGGTATCAGCCAGCAGGGGGCAGGAATTCTTTTCCTGGGGATGCTGACATCTGGCCTTTCTAGACCCTGTTTTCCACTCCCCATTTCATCCCTGTAAAAGGGGCTATATCATACTTTAATTCTGAATAAGCCCGCTAGAATTCACTATGTTTGGTCGTATACGCAGCACAAACATAAAGAACATCTATTCCGCCTTTTCTATCTCGGTGCCCTGGGGCACATTTTTTCTTATGTTCCTGTGTTCCTTTAACTTAGTTTTTAAAGACCAAAACTGGACTTTTGCTCAATCCGCCACCTCTCTTCTCCACCTGCTCAATGCATGCTGCTATCTGCTGATCCTTCTTAGTTCATCTCTCACAGGGTCCTCCATCCACCTCCACCCCCGATGCCAACATGCCAGTTCAGGCCACCACCATGTCTTACTCCAGCTGCAGCAGCAGTTCAGTCTTCTGGCTTTTCTCCTGGTCTCTGGTCTCACTCCTCTCCACTCCATCCCTTTCTAAAGGACAAGTGAGGTGGCACGGCCCCACTGGCTATAAGCCCTCAGTGGGCACTCCATCCTCATCTGATGGAAGTTCAGATTCCTTCTCATGGCATAAGACACGCTCCATGATCTGGTTCCTCCTTACCTGGGCATCCTCACTTCTCATTATTATTCCCACTCTGAGTTCCAACCACATACACTTCCAGAAAGTGCCATATGCTCCCAAGACACCTCCAGACGACAACTCGTGTCCCCGTGATACCGCAGAAGCCAACTTTAATTATTGCTCATCATGGAAACTCCCTGTATAATGTTCATTAGACTGTCTCTAACAATAGAATGTTGAGGACAACGGAATACATAATCTGCGGTTCATTTATAGTACTGAAATACTAACAGCAATTAAGGTCGATAAACCAAAGTCTATGTCAAAAACGTAATTCAAGAGGAAAAACGACAACATGAATAACGTGATATCATTTATGTGAATTTTTTAAACCACAAAACAATATGCAAGTACAAAAACATGGGTGGAAATGGTACAGAAAAGGGAGAGAGAGAAGGAATGAAAAGGCTTTAATCATAGAGTAACATTTCACTTCCTTTTTAATTTCACTTCCTTTTTAAAAGTGTTATCTGAAGCAAATATGGCAAAATGCTAATATATATTAAATCTGAGCTGTGCATAGGGGTATCTGTGATATTATTTCATGTGTGTTTCACAATAAAATATTTTAAGCACATTTCTTAGGGGAAATTTCCCATTTAGGGTCTGACTCCCAAGACCTTTCGGAGGGCAGAGATGTCATCCGACCCAGCACCGTATCCTTAGGCATGTATGTAGCATAATGCCAAGTGCTCAAAAAAAATGGCTACTGAGTCAACACATGATCTACCATCGCCAGTCAGGCCTGACCCTGAATTTTTGTATCCTTATGAGATTTCCATCTGCCTCCTCATAGCAGCTGCATAACTGGCTCATTAACACACCCTGCATGCTATGCTCAAAACTGCCTCTATCCCAATACTGCAGCTCACACTCCAGGAAACAAGACATCCCCTCCTCAAGAAGAGAAGGGTATACATTCACAAGTTGGGGCATTTCCCTGGGTGTTGGTTGCACCACAGGCATGGTGAT
Organism: Carlito syrichta; assembly: GCF_000164805.1. Classification (NCBI taxonomy): domain Eukaryota; kingdom Metazoa; phylum Chordata; class Mammalia; order Primates; family Tarsiidae; genus Carlito; species Carlito syrichta. The sequence continues at coordinate 487,946 of NW_007257977.1, read as the reverse complement.
GAGATGGGGCTGTTGCCCTCCAAAGCTTTTAGTCTTGTTTCAGCAGACTTTCCAGAAACCATGATTTTCTAGAGGACCAAAGACCATGGGAAAGTGTAAGTGAGTAGATGGTAACAGAAGGCTATTTTTGACTTACACTCTTTGATAAATAAGTAGGTGAGGGTTAGCATGACCGTGTGGCCGCTGTACAGATAGTCCCCACACATGTTGTGAGAGCCCGTGATGGACAAGCCACCTCCCGCAATGAGCTTCATTATTCTCCGCAGTTGAGCTTCCCAGTCTCCAAAAAGCTGGTGGAAAAAGAGAAAAGAAGATTCATTATTAGCCATGTGAAAAAGTGCTGTGATTACTATTCATAGCCAGAATTAAGCCTATTTTAAGACATACAAAATCCTCACCAGAAGTTTGTCTACTTGATATTTACCATGCCATGGGCAGACTTTGAAAAAAGTATGGGTTCACAGATGAATCATGTGGCTTCCAAACTTTCCTAAGGTTACCACTTTTCAAAGCACATTTCAGCAGATGTTTACTCAGTTTTTAAAAATGATACCTCTATCTCTGATTAAATAATTAATTTACTACAACTGTCATTTGGGGAAAATAAAATATAAATCTCTAGCAGCTAGAGGTTGAGGTAGTTAAACATATGAATATTTTTGGTATGTGAATTTTCAGAGACCACACTGAAACAAGTGATATGCCTTTAATCTTTTGAAATTATGTGGGTGCCATTAGACAATTTTCCAGATTACATATTAATCTATCTATCTATGATACAAGTCTGGGCTGGAAACTAGAATATTAAGTGGCTTGAACAATTCACTCATTGCAATTTTTACTTGACCTGTCAAGTAAAATGTGTGACTGTCTATATTTTATATATGTCAGCACTCTTAAACTCTGGTTGACCAACTTAACTACCATGATCCCCTTTTAACATTTGATAAATAAGCCAGCTTTGAGAAATATATTTCATTACAATTTCCCTTTAAAAAAAATTATCAAGGACAACCACTCTGGGTCCCCTCCCACTGTGGGAACTTTTCTGTCTTCTCAATAAATCCTGCTTTCTCAAAAAAAAAAAAAATTATCAAGACTTCTGGTTAACAATGGCAGGGATCACTGAATGTCCAATACAATAGAAGAAAACAGACCTGCACAAGCAAGACTCAGCATTATGAAATTTCAGAAACTGGAGACCAAGAAGAGACCCTAAAGCCTTCAGAGATTACAAATAAACTTTATACAAGGGATCATTAGAATAAGACTTTTTAAAAGCAACACTGGAAAACAGAAAACTTTGGAAAAATGCCTCACATTCTGAAAATGATTTCCAACTTAGAATTCTATACCTAGCCATACTACCACTAAGCATAAATTCAAGGATAAACTAAAGCCTTTTTCATAAATATCTGCCACTTAAAATATTTACCACTTATATACTCTTTTTTCAGGAATTAAAATATATGATTTACAAAGTAAGGGAGTAAACACAAAGAAAAGAAGACATGGGACTTGCTAGGATGCCAATGAAGGAGAGATAAAGAACTGTGCAGTGGCTCACGCATTTAGGCTGGAAAGCAAGCAGCCCTAATGCTACAGGGAGATGTCATCAAGACAATGAGATTAACAGAATACTCAATGCGCCTGATGGTAGGGAGTGAAGCGTCAAAACTTGGGGGAGAATAAGTACATGGAAAACTACTACAGCAAAAAGCAAGACAATTAGTAACTCTACAGGAAACAGAATACTGTTCAAAGAAGGAAAAGCAATTACAAGAACTATAAGACTTGGTTGTGAATAGCATTCACAGAGCTGCAATAATGTAAGCATTGGATATTGAGCTAAATAAAAGACAGAGAAGAACTACACAGGGAAGACAGGACAAGAAACTTGAATGTGTGTAGTGGAGATGGGGGAGAGGCCTGGGAGGGAAAAGCATGGAAGGACACAAATGCCTTGCCTTTCACAGCAGGAAGTCAATAACAGGGAATGTCTACATTCAAAAAGAACAGAGTAACAATATCCTGTGTCACTTACGAGACATGAGAGGAAACACATTTAAAAAAAAGTGAACAGGCAGGGTGGCTCACGCCTATAAACCTAGTATTTTGGGAAGCAGAGGTGAGAATATTGCCTGAACCCACGGGTTTGAGACCAGCCTGGGCAACCTGGTGAGATCGCGTCTCTACAATAAATCAAAAATTAACTGGGCACGGTGACGTGCACCTGTGGGTTCAGCTACTTAGAAGGTTGAGGCAGAAGGATCATATGAGAGCAGCAGGTCTAGGCTGTGGTGGCCATAAATGTGCTACCGCACAGCAGCCTGGGCAATGGAGTGAGACTCCAACTCAAAAAAAAGTTAAAAGATATGAAAAAACACCAGATTCAGATGAAAGAATTGCAAGAGAGTAGAAAAGGGGGCTAGTAGGGTCAAGGCCAGGGGACTACTGTTTTTTCACAAGTTATATAGAACCATTTATAACCTGAATGACTATATAAACATGCTATTTTTTAAAAATTTCAACTTGAAAGTTTGATCTAGTTCTGTCATAACAATGGATAATATAGCAACAACAACCAAAAAGGCTTGGGAATCTCTTCATTTTACATTATTTCAAATTGACCTCTGTTTTAGAAACTTTAAATCACATTCTTAAGGCAGTATCACCCATAATTTGTCCTCCCATTTTAGCAAGAAAATATTTGTGGGGAAACTGTATGTATTGGGAGAGAGGGGAGAAATTACAAAGTAAATATGGCACTGAGGAAAACAGCCAAAAGTTAATGTAGTATTTCTTACAGGTGTCCTTAAAGGCCCCAAGTTTCCTTTAAAAGAATCTTCCTATGTTTGCCAAACTTCTGCAAAGGGAAAGCCTCTTTAAGTGTAGTGGGAAACAGGAAAAGAGAAACACAAAAAGTTTCAATTGTGCTTTTTTTTTTAAAGTAAGATTTATTGAGAAGACAGAAAAGCTCCCACAGTGGGAGGTGACCCGAGGGGGTTGCCCTCAATTCTGTTTTAAAAGGCAAACAAAGTACAAGACAAATTACAAAGCAACTGCAGCAGAAACAAGTTACTGTCTTTATTGTGTACATAGCATACAGAAAATAAATAAGACCATCTTAGGAAGGAAAATTTATCAAAAGGCAAAAGATGTGACCAGACAGAGACATAAACTCTGTCAAACAAATAAAACATAAATGAACAGAAGCTCATTTTTGCCCATGTCAAATTAGCAAAGTTTTTTTTGTTTTAACTATACTCAGTTATCCCATTTTATTTACTTACTTATTTCAGTAGCTTTAGGGGTACAAGTGCTTGTTGGTTACATGGATGAACCGTATAGCGGTGAAGAAGACTGTAAGTATACACCCAATACCCAAACTAGTGATTCATTGCACCTGATAGGTAATTTCTAATCCCCTACCTGCCTCCCACCCTCCCTCAAGTCTAGATTTTTTAAAAAGCCAATGATAAGCCAGGTACAATGCCAAACAGCTAGTTTAAATGGAGGAGCTGAGGTGGAGGCAGTGGTGGTTTACAAAGCAGATCAGGAAAGAGCAGGCCTGGAACAGACACCCATTTGCAAAATCATAGCTCTTGAAATGATTTGCTGTGTGATCTCTGGCAGCTGAGCCATTCTAAATGTTGATGTTCTCATCTACAATTTGAGGGGGATATATTACCACTGGCAACATCCTCTGAGAAAACAGTCATCAATAGTTCATCAGCAATTGAAGTAGCTATAAGCTCTGACCCAGTTACATTGCTTCTAGGAATCTATCTCAAAGAAAAGATCGCGAATATAAAGAAAAGCTTTATGTATAAAAAATATCCCACTGTAACACTAAAAAAGCAACAGGCCCGGCATATTAGCTCATAACTGTAATCCCAGAGCTTTGAGAGGCAGAGGTGGGAGAATTGCTTGAGGCCAGGAGCTCGAGACTAGCCTACACAATATAGCAGGACCTCATCTCTACACAAAATTTTAAAAATTAGCCAGGCATAATGGTGCATGTCTACAGTCCCACCTACTCGCCCAGATGTTCAAGGCTGCAGTGAGCCACTGTACTCCAGGCTGGGTGATAGCAAGACCCCAACTCTAGGGGAAAGAAAAAAAAAAAAAGCAACTAACTGGAAACAACCTAAATAGGAACTGTTCAATAATTACTATTCTGCTCATCAAAGCCTGGTCTAGGGACAGTATGGCAACATAGGGCACCCGCTGTAAATACACTTTCAGGTCCCAAGCTTGACCTATGACCTACTGAATCAGAATCTAAAGTACGCTAAAGTTAGAGAAGCCCTGAACCAGGTTTAATATATCATAAAACAATACACTTACAATGATTGTGCAGTAAGTTTAGATGGGAAATATTTTTCTCTATTAAGAGGGGGAAAAAACCCAGAAAATAAAATGTTTGGTAATTATAACTATTTTTTTAATCAACAGATAAAGTCTAGAATGTAGTATATAAACTGTCAACAGAGCTAGCATTGAAATTGGTAGGATTTCTCTCTGTCTCTGTTCTGGGGCTTCCCTTCCTCTCCTTTAGAGCTCTTTCTATCTGTACCCAGAGAACAATTCTGGGATTTATGTTGACTTTGAGTCTAGGCAGGAGACATGAGTGGGAAGAAGGGGGAAAAAGAACAAAACAAAACAGGAGGTTCACAGGTTGGATCTTTCATGCTTTGCATTTTGGTTTTCTTACCCGGTCTGCCTACTATCATTTACTTTGGAGTTCTCAAATAGCCTATATATGCTGCCCCGTGGTTTTTAGCTGCATTCAGTGGGTAAGAAAGAATGGAGTGTGCTTACTCCACTGTAACTAGAATTGGAAGCTTGCCTACCAGTGGTTTTGAAAGTCCATTTGTGAAAGCAGAGATAATTCAAGGAGCACTCAAATAACAACTTTCAGTGAATACTACAGAGTTGTGACAAGAATTCTCACATCTACACTTCTATGTGAATCATAGTCCTCCAGGGTCATAGAAAAGTTTCTGCTTTCGGCATTAGGAAAAAAAGGTAATTTTCTTTAAATTCTAAAGAAATTAAGTAAATTGGTCAAATCACTTAAGTAATATCAAAGCAGAGAAAGCAACTCGGAGAAAGGAGAAAAAGGCCTCTGAATGGGTCATACCATCATGTACATGTAAAACCAGTGAGACTCTGGTTATGAAAAAGCAGACTTTCCCATGCTGACTAACACAGTGTGCTGAGGACAGTGTGTTTGCCACTTTTCAGTGTGCAGACTGCTTTTGCAAACTTCATTTGCAGAACAGGGGCATTTACTGCACTTAACACCCCCACCCCCACCCCCCGTAATGGAAGAAGGAGGAGAACCTGGAACTAAAACTCATTAAATAATGCTACGCAAATCAGTGGCTTAGTAAGGCTTTGATGGAGACCTGAGAGTAAGAGCTAAGGCACAGAAATGCGATTTAAAATAATCCTTGACCCTCACTAATGCTGCAGCTTAGAGCAGCCCAGAAAAATCAGCATGGCAGAGGCAATCTCAGACCTAGCCCCACTGATGGAGCTGGGATCGGGACCCAAGTTCTCTGACTCCTTAGATGTAGCTATTTGCAAAACGATGGGCAGCCATGTGCACCCAGCCAGGACCTCACGAGCTTGGACAAATCAGGAACTGCATTCGAGGGGAAACCTTCCAAAAACTGGAATTTTTAAAATAAAAATTGTGTATTTATTCTTACATGTTTATTTTTTTTTTTTTTAATTATTTTTATTTTGGGTTGGAGTCTCACTCTGTCACCCAGGCTGGAATGCAGGGACTACCACAGCCTCGACATGCTGGGCTCAGGTGATTCTTCTGCCTCAGCCTTCCAAGGAGCTGGAACCATAGGCACATGCCACAATACCTGGCAATTTTTTGATTTATTGTAGAGACGAAGTCTTACCAAGTTACCCAGGTTAGTCTCAACCCCCTGGGCTCAGGCAATCCTCTCACCTCTGCCTCCCAAAGTACTAGGATTATAGGCATGAGCACCATGCCAACCTGGCCTATTCTTACGTGTTGTTTCAGTCACCTTCAAAGTACTCTCCGTTTGATGCAATACACCTATTGAGATGCTTTTATCACTGCTTAAAATGGTTTTTTAAGCTTGTCAATTTTGATGCCTTTTAGGCCTTTAGCCATTTTTGTTTCGCCTCTTCCACATTGACAAAATGTTTCCCTTTAAGGACTTTTTTCATCCAGGGAAACAAACAACAACAAAAAAGTCATTCAGGGTGAGATCAGGTAAATATGGAGGCTACGCTAGTTTTTTTGGTCATTCAGTCAGTGCAGTGTGAGCAGGTGCACTCGTAAATCACCCATCATGAAATGGTCAAATGTGTTGAAAAAATCTCCAAAAAACAAAATTCACTGAAGCTGAGTGTAGTTTCTCACAACAACTAGTTGGTGCACTGATGCCGATGGGTCCCTAGAACACTTACCTAATGAGGGAAACCTGTACTACAAAGAGTCCACCCTCCAAAAAAACTCGTACATATAATGTAACTTTTCCTTCAGTAGCCTAGGTACCTTGCAGAAGTGATATCATGCTATTCCAGCTTCCATGAACAGCCGGGCATCCTTCAAAGTACTCATTCATTCATTCATATGTTCATTCATTCAAGGAGTCTACCTACAAGGACAAATTATTTGGTCTTCCTCCTGAAGAACAGTCTTCCTCCAAAACAGAAAGTTGTTTATCATTCATGAAATGTCAAAAAACAACAACAAAAAAGTTTCTCTTAAACACTCAGACCAAAGATCAGACCTGACAAAGGAATCAAGCAGCAGGAACAGGAAGAGGATCAGAAGTATCCTCAACAACCCGTATCTTCAGCAGCCTGCAACTGAGGAACATGTGCCACACACTGCAGTCTCCCTTAACGTCAGCTCCCCAAACCACCTAAAACTGCAAAATTACGCCACTTCCCAAATTTCAACTGGCAAAAGCCTCCTAATCAATGACGATGGACACTTAAGAACGAGCTTAAGTTATGAATGTCCTTCAGCCTGACCTTGAAGCCCCCACTGGAAAGGTCCTGCATTTGAAAGTGTGAGAGATGTTTTGGATTTCACATCAGCAAGGAGAGACTCAAAGATGTCCCCTATGATTTCTCCTGCCTTCTTTTACTGCTACTAGTTGGGCAGTAAAAAAAGGAGCAGTGGGGTGCTTTTACAAAATAAAACAATACCTTTTGTTTATATTGAGATTTCAACCATTTAACAGCATTTTCTCATCAATTATTTCATTGTATTCTCATAAGCATGCCAATGGTGAAGGCACATGTTACTATGCTCATGTAACAGGGAGGCTCTTGGCCCCTAGATGATGCCACACACAGTGACTCAGTCTTATCTCTGGGCCAAACAAGTTTGCTTTTAGGTCCCTGGGAAGAGCCTGCTACCGTTGCAAACATCTTTCTAAACAACAAGGACAATGTCCAAGGCTGGACAATGTCTCCAGGTGCATTTTTTGTCATTGCTGTTCTAATGAAATTTAAACAACTTTACGTATGTCACTTAAATACATAGTTGAATACTTAAGACAATGCTTTATTATCCACTAATGATCTATTTTTGTAAGTGTATTTTCTGTTGAATTCAAACTTCCCCATCTCTACTGTTTTTTTTTTTCTATTTATTTTTTAGATGAAAGGGTTACATGTACAGGTTTGTACATAGGTATGCTGTGTAGGTGAGGCTTGGGTTTCTATTGAGCTTGCCACCCATATGGTAGGCATGGTACTCAATGGGTAGTTTTTCTTTCTTTAGGAGTCCCCAGTGTCTGTTGTTCCCCAGTTAGGTCCATGTGTATTCAGGTTTAGCTCCCACTTATAAGTGAGAACATGTGGCACTTAGTTTTCTGTTTCTGTGATAATTCACTTAGGATGTTGGTCTCTAGCTGCATCCATGTTGCTGCAAAGGACATGATTGTGTCCTTTTTCATGGCTGCATAGTATTCCATGGTCTATATGTACGACAGTTTCTTTTCTTTTTTTTTCTTTCTTTTTTTGAATTGGAGTCTTACTCTGTCACCCAAGCTGGAGTGCCATGGCACACTTATGGCCACCCCAGCATCGACCTGCTGGGCTCCGACAATCCTTCTGCCTCAGTCTTCCAAGTAACCAGAACTACAGGTGTGTGCTATCACACCCAGCTAATTTTTAAATTTATTGTAGAGACAAGGTCTCGCCAAGTTGCTCAAGCTGGTCTCAAACCCATGGGCTCAGGCAATTCACTTGCTTTGGACTCCCAAAGTGCTGGGATTACAGGCTGAGCAACTGAGCCTGTCCTAATGACATTTTCTTTATTCCGTCCACTGTTGGTGGGCACTTAGGTTGGTTCCATGTTTTTGCTATTGTGAATGGTTCTGAGATAAACATACGAGAGGGGGTGTCTTTTTGGGAGAATGATTTAAGCTTCTTTGGGTATATACTCTGTAGTGGGATTGCTAGGTCAAATGGTAAATCTTTTCTTTGAGAAATCTCCAAACTGCTTTTCACAGGGGCTGAACTAGCTCACAATCCCAACGACAGTGTATGAGCATTCCTTTCTTTAAAAGTTATTTCTATGGAAATCTTTCACAAACAAATTGTACATTTTCTGCCTTAGACAAGGCATTCTTAATTTGTTACTTTCCTTGCTTTATATTGTGTTGTGCTGGTCTTCAAGATCACTTCACAGGAACAACGAGCACAAATCCAACCCCAAAATCCAGCTTTGAACTACCATGAGGTGGCTCTAGACAAACCATTTTACCCATTCTAGCCTCAATTTTCTCAACTGTCAAATGGCAAGAATATATCCTCATCGTTAATCCCTACCCACCAAAGCCAGATAATGTTTATATAAATGATTGTTAAAATATAAAATGTTATACAAATTTAAGACAGCATTACTTTTTCTTTTCTTTTTTTTTTTTTTTTTGAGTCAGTCTCATTCTGTTGCCCAAGCTGGAGTGCAACGGTATGCTCATAGCTACTGTAACCTTGACCTGCCTGGCTCAGTCAACCCTTTGACCCAGCCTTCCAAGTCACTGGAACTACAGGTATGCACCACCATGCTTGGCTAATTATTTTGATTTATTGCAGGGACAAGGTCTCACCAAGTTGCCTAGGCTGGTCTCAAATCCCTGGGCTCAGGCAATCTTCTTACCTCCCTCTGCCTCCCACAGTGCTGGGATTACAGGCGAGTCACTATGCCCAGATAAGGCAGTATTACTTAATAATCCAAGTTTAGTCAATCATTTGGGGGGTTCTGAAGTGAGAATTCAGTGCCTGATAGGCAACAAGTGGATGACGTTCTTTAAATACAAACCCTGCGACAGGCTCATTTGGGGTCATCTCTTGGACACTTGAGAGACTTAGTTCTGAGTTCCTTCTCCATATGGTAATCACTCCACTCCTGGGAAAATGTGGTTTTACCACAAACATTATATTTACCACAAATTCTCTGAAGTACAGTGATTTCACTGTGCATGCCTCTTAGAACTCATATACACAACTTTTCAAAAGACTTTCCTTCATTCAGCTCTGAAGAATTAGACTATCTGCATCTCTTCATTCCCAAATGTATCCATCAATTCTTATACTAAGCAGGCTTCTTTTGTGGGGTTGAAGGGTGTCTCTAAGTAATTATCAGCAATAAAACACTAATCTTTCACCAGCTTCTCCTTCCCCGAGCAAAAACTTTAAAAATTTTTCATAGCTTCTAACAAGGAGACTTATCAAAGGCTTCGTAAAACCTTAAGTAAAAGTCAGCTGTAGACTTCCACTCCCATATTCTTATTTATCACATTAAAGAAATACAGAATTTCAGTTAGACAAGATTTCCTGTTAACAAAATTACACTGACCTTAAGTGTTGGGGGAGCCTTCAGCCTATCTGCTCATGAAGTGAGACTTGCAAATAATAACAATAATAATAATAATAATAAAAGAAAATTGACCCTAGTTTGTTATTTTGAAAATTTTTGAATCCAAAGAATAGTATAACAAACACTCATAGACTCTTCACTTAGGCGCACTAATTATCACCATTTGGTCAAATTTTTTCTCCTTTTTCCTGGGTCATTCAGAATAAATTGAATACATAATAACACCTCACTTCTAAATACAAAAACAAGAAACTTCTCTTCCAAAATTACACTCACCAAGTTTAGCGATGGTACAACACTATGACACTTAACAGACAGTCCACATTTATCGATGTGACAGTCCCAACAGTGTCCTCTAGAGCTCCCCTCCCTAATCTAGGTTCCAGTCAGATAACACGTATTGAGGTTACTTGCCCTGACTTCTTGGTCTACCACAGTTTCTCGGTCTTTGTTTTTTTTTTTTTAAATTTTTTAATGACATTGACATTTCTGAAGAGTCTAGTCTGGTTTCCTTACAGAATATCCCTCAATTTGACTTTATCTGAATGTTGCCTGCTGTTAAAATTAAGGTTAAACATTGTTGGCAGGACTATTACAGAGATGATGTTATGTTGTTCTCAATGCATCACATTCAGGAGCACCTGATATCACCTGTCCTGCCTCTGGTTTGATCACTTGCTATGGGAGTGCCTGCTGCATTCCTCCACTACATATATACATCTGCCCTTTTATAATTAAAAGGAAGCTGGGTTCGGTGGCTCAGCCTGTAATCCTGTGCCTTTGGGAGGCTGAGGTGAGTGGATTGCCTGAGCCCGCGGGTTCGAGACCCGTCTGGGCAGCGAGACCTCATCTCTATAATAAATCAAAAAATCAGCCGGGCATGGTAGCGCATGCCTGTAATTCCGGCTACTCGGAAGGCTGAGGCGGAAGGATCACCGGAGTCCAGTAGGTTGAGGCTGCGGTGGCCGGGAGCGGCCACTGCACTCCAGTCTGGGCAACCGAGTGAGACTCCAACTCAAAAAAAAAAAAAAAAGGAAATCTGTGATTTTTTGAAATTATGCAAATATTATGAACCCCCCTTCACTCAAAGGCATTAGCATCCATTGATCATTTTGAATTATAATCCTTAAATTATTACTATAATGTTTGTAAAATGGTGATTTTTCTATTTCTAAAACTTCTTTCATTAGTTTCACTATTTTATTAATAACTATTGCTAATTACTTTTTCCTCTAAAGAGCTCCCCTCCACTAATTTAAGTGCATTTTATTGATCTGTTATAATCCAATACCATCATTATTCTTGATGTACTGAACACTATAAGATGCACACATTGTGTCAAACGTGACCGGTGGGAACTCCTCAAGAGGATAATGTGGCTTTTGAATGGAACCTAACTGGCAGCCTCTAGTGTCTGGGTAGCTCTGGAAATCCTTCCTTGAAATTAAAATCTTTTTGTCCACCTATCTTTACTCTGACACAATGGATACTGCTTAATATAGAGTCACAAACTGTCATCTCTGAGGCTCTTGGGATTCCTCGGCAAATGCTTCCTGACTCTGGTGACCTTATCAAGCTAGATGGCTGCTGACACTGAGAAAATCTTTCTCACCTTCCCAATGCCTCCTAAACATGGCCCTCTCTGTCCTCATCTGTAATTCAGAAAACCATGCAAAAGTACCACCTGTCACCCTCATGGGAGATTCTAAGAACAAAGACTTGGCCAAACTTCTTGCCTCTGCCACTTAGTACCTATGAGACATTAGGTAGGTCATATAACTCTGTACCAGCTGCAATTTCTTCCCACTCACTGTTGTGAGAATTAATGAAAACAAAACATTTAGAATCACATCTCACACAAACAAGTGCACATAATTTGATACTACTGTAATTCCACATCCCCCCCCTCCCAAACACCCAACTATCTGTATCACTGGAGAGAGATGCTTCTGAAAGACAGATGTGATCATATAGTGTCCCTTGCTAAAACCTTTCCTGGTTTTCTGTGGCCTATAGACAAAGCCCAAACTCCTTAGAAGGGCACCAGTGCCCTTCCGAATCTGCCCAAAACCTGCTGGTCTGGCTTTATCCCTGACCACTTGGCCCACAGGAACCCACATCCAGGAATATCTAATGTCAGATTTCCCAGATTCCCTTCCACACTCTTAGTTTTCTCTACCTGGCAAACTCCTCCCCTCTCCATTTCCACTTGGAAAACTCCTCCTCCTCCTGAGAGGTAGCTCAGAGGCACCTCCACAGGGCAGCCAATGCTCCCAGCCAAGGTGCCTCTGGCTTCTGTGCTTCCATGGCAACAGGGCTCCACACAACTACTATAGGGAGTCTGAGGGCTGTCTGTGGGTTACATGTCTGTCATGGCTTCTGGATGTTCAGAGAGCAGGGGGCATTTGTGTATCTCAAAACTTGCCACTGTGTCCACACGAGGCAGGTTCTCTAGAAATGTGTGTTCAGGAAATACACAACCCGCTTGTTTATCAAATGAAATCTCATCAACAATCTGCTCGCCTCATAGTCTGGGAAACTGGTATCCTCTTTTCAGAAAGGAAACCATTTAGAAAGGCTAGGATTTATAAAATCATGTAAAAATGCATGATTAAAAAATGTTAGAGATAAGGAGACAGGAATAACTAATATAGAAACAGCATCATCAGAATTACCTAAGAAAATATACATAAAAGACTAAAATACTGAAATATTAATAGTAGATAGGGCCATGAGTGGTTTTTAGATCTTCCTCTTTTTGTATTCTTTCAATGTCTCCATAACAAATGTGCAGTTTCTTTAAAATGAAAAAAAATCTTTTTCTAAAGTGAGAGAAGTACGTTGCTACCTTTTTTATCCCCCTAAAAGGAAGAGAATAGCAGCAATGAGAGAAAAGGACAAGTGAAGAAAAGATTTGGGGATGGGAAAGGTTACTGGAAATCATATGCAAGAAATAACAAAAACATTGAGAACAAAAAAAAGAAAGAAAAAATTGTACTGACAGTAAGAAACTGGAAGGCAAGCAGAAAATTATACAAAATCAAGCACTGACAAATTAAGTTTCACACAATTCAACAGGATAACGCGAAGTTATTTTGGTAACAGAACACAAGCCATATTCTGAAATACTGGTAAGTTTAGCAGGAACTAACTGAAATATCAAACGTTGTCAGGGTGGAAGGCACTTGGAATACTCTAACTGCTACCTGAGAAAGAAAGGATGAACTAAAGAAGGCTATAAAATCCTACAGAGCCATGAGTCTTTTGCCTTATAGACTGAGCTTGTGCCAGCAGAGGGGCCCGGCGGCTCCATCCAGCTCCCAGCAAGTCAAAGGAGGTGCTTTGAGCTTTCTAATCCATGCACTGCAGAAAAGCTGACAGTGGCAGAGAGGAAGAGGAAGCTGCCCTACTGTTGCATTTGTATTGTATTATTCCACTGGGCAATCAGCCTCAGATGCCACCCAGACATAACCCCATGAAACCGGGTTGTGTTCACATGCGTTAGAGGCAAAATAAAAAACACGTCTTTCAAGTTCAAGAGAATCATTTCACTGAAAACTCCAAGTCAGATTAATGCATTAGTCAGCTAAGTGCCCCTGCTGTAATGTAACCTCTCTCTTCTGAAAGGTTTTCAAATCCAAGGTCACCATGGAGACCATAATACACACCCAAACATGCATCTCATTTTATTGTTTAGTCTCTAGTAAATTAACTCATGTGATTATTAAAATAAGACTTGAAAACAGTGTAAGTTATTTCTTCTTTTCCATTAGCATTAGCATTAGTCTGTCTGTTTATCTGGGAACTAGAGTAAGTTCTGTTTTATTTTTTAGGAGTCTGAAAGAAAAAAAAAAAAACTTTCCAACAAGAAGCTCGGAACACCAAATAATTCTCAAAAAATGTCTGCTCTTTAAAAAAAACCAGAATAATAAACAGTTGTAACAAGATGAGAAGAGGTTGTTTTCTGAACAGAACACATGCTCCTTAGAGAAAAGCTTTGAGAGTAACATGAGCTGATCAAAGTATCAAAAACTTGGCAACCTCCAGTGTAAGCCTTGCACGTGTATTCCCTGGGATATGGACAAGTGCTTCCCAGAAATTTGTAATCTAGAAACTGAACACACCTACTTTTTTTTCCCACTTCCTTTTCCCAGTGGCTTATCATTGTTGCAGTAACATTTATGGGAGGCATTTCCTCCCCAGCCTGATCGCCTTCCAGAATGATTTTCTCTCCAAGCTGTTACATTTTGTGAAGAGGACACTGTCATCAAATGAATAATCAATAAGATCAATTTTCATAATTCCTATCATATACTTGTTAGAACATTTTTCTTAGAAGCTGTGCATTTTGAGTATTGGCATTAAGGGATGTATTAGGTACAATAATTATGGGCTTTAATGGGATGGTGGAACCAAGTTTAAGTTCACATAACTGTGTCAAACAGGAAGCTGTATTCTAAAGCTCAACTTTCCTCCCTTATAGTTTAATGATGATTAACTGTTAGAGTATCCATCAACTAACGGGCCTTAATTGGTATTTCAAATCAATATCCAATTCTGGAAGCATTGTGTTTTCTATGTCCTGTCTCGTGACCCTTTTATCCATACCCACAACTTTAATCACCATCCAGAATATGATGATTCAAAAATATTTATTTTCTAGTCCTGATGTTTCCTTCAACTTTAGACTTATATTGCTAACTGTCTTGGATGCCACCACTTAGATAACTCACAGGTAACTTAAACTTTATGTGTTTAATCCAAAGGCATTAACTCTCTTTTTCTTGCTAACTTGTAATTAGCCCAGTGCCAAAATTCAGTCTTTGAAATCCTTTTCTTCTATCCTCATTTCCTACATGAAATCTATTGTAAAATTGCACCAAGTTGGCCTCTTAATTATTGCTCAAATCTGTTTCTTTCTGCCCATCTTTGGGGCCACCTGCTTAACTTTAGGTCCTTATTACAGCATTTTATACATTTACTACATAAGGCACAAGTTTGGGCCAGCTGATTTTAAGGTGCTTTCCACAAAGGCAGAGACTATCTACCTTGCCCTTCCCTGGTACTCTAGCATGAATAAGAGTCTAGGGTGGAAGAATAATGACAATGTCAAGGCCTCTTTCTGTAGAGCACTTTTCTCTGACAGAACCCCTATACACTGTCTCCCATCATGCCTACAATGCTAAACAGATGCTAAAAGTGTCATTAGCTCTGTTTTGCCAATAAAGGAATTTAGTCTCTGAGAAATTAAATGACCTGCCCAATGCATCTGCCATACAGCTAGTAAGTAGTTGTATAAGGCTGTCAAGACCCTGACCTCAGTGTTCTTGCTACTATCAGGTAAGTTTGTATTTTTACAGGGGTAATAAGTTCCCTCTCTGAACAATGGTTCAGATGGTGGTGATAATGTTCACACATCAAATAGAACTTTGGACCCAGTGACTATTAATGAGGTTCCTCTCAATTCTGATTTCCTTAGCCCCGGATATGGCATTAAAGTAGGTAAAGCTGTTCTCTGAGGTCTCCCTCTAGCGTCAACTTTCTCTTCCTTCTAATTCTGGTCCTCAGTGCAGCATTCTAGCTCTTGCTTGACCGTTCAATGTCAAGCTTGATCTGCCATTCGGTGGGCAGCATCAAGCCTCCAAGGCCTTTTCCAACATCAGATCTCTTTCTATTCTACTCGGGAGGTGTTCTTGCCAAAAAAAGTTAAAATTGAATTTAATTAAGTCTCTAGAGTCAACTTTCTGTTTAGAGGAAATAGGGAGGACAGAGAAACAAGCTAACCAACACCACAGAGAAACAAACAAATAAATACAGAATGTGGGATATTCTATACACAGGACGAATAATCTGATCTCTACAAGCTACTGGCAAGGAGGAAAACAGGGATAAAGGACAGCTTTAGAATTAAAAACTTAAGAGACAGAATGAGCAAATGTAATGTAAATACTTTGGATCCTAATTTATACAAACCAGCTGTAAAAGAATATATTTTAAGACAATCACGATAGTCTATGATCTGGTAATTGCCAGCATCAAAGAATTACTCTCCACTCTGTTGAATACTTACAGCATTATGGGTGAGCAAGAAAAAGTCCACTGTTTTTTAGGTGCATACTAAAGTATGTCGCAATGAAAGGACATTACCTGTGATCTGCTTTAAAACACTTCAAGAAGAAGAAGAAGAAAAAAAGAGATAGATGAAACATGTAGCACATCTTGATAACTACTGAATGTGGGTGTTGGGTATACGGGAATGGACTCCTTATACTAGTTGCGATACATTTGAAAATTTTCAGAATAAAAGACTATATTCTGAATTATTTCTTCCAAGAGTACTACTCTGCAAAAAAAATATTACATTTAGTAAAGCTTAACTAATACTTTTGCTAAGGTGTGCTAATATGTTCAAGAGTCTAGTTTCCAGAAGATCATCACAGAATAATGGCCCTAGTAGGAATTTCTGGCAACACAGTAAATGAGCAACATGTTTGAGTTTGGTTTTTGTGCACAGTTCCTTCTGCTACCTCTGCCTTTACTAAGAAAATCCACAAGCTATTCTTAGCCACAAGATCTCAGTTAGATACGATGATGACGTAAGTTGAATCTGTAAGTGTTCAATGGCTCACCATGGCTGGGCTTGCCAGCAACTAGGTGGTACAGCAGAAGTTCTCGAGGCTAGAACCAGAGTAGGGAGAAGGCTACACAGGACAGCCCCCTCAATATTGGATCCATCTGCAACATGTGCTTGGCTGAAATCCACATCTACCTACCCCTTGGTAGCAAAATTTCCCAATGCACAAACTTTGTAAGGAGTTGAACTAAACATAGGTATATATCCTAAACTGTCCGTTTATTACTGGAAACTTGCTGCTTATCAAGCTAGCCTCCCAGTAAGAGTCCACATCTCTGGATTCTCAATGACACCAAGATATTCCCTATAACCCAGGAGCTGCAGGTAAGTGCCTGAGAACTTTCATAGGGGATGAAACAGATGTGAGGGTGGCTCCTTTGAAAGGACTGAAGAAACTGCAAGAAGGAGAGTGCCAGGAGGTTGATAGAGAGGAGCGGAATGTTAGGAACATTCATTCTGTACAACAGCTTTTCCAGAGTTAAGAAAGGTGTGTGCAGCAAAAAAAAAAAAATAAAATAAATAAAACAGTTAAGTAAGAAACGAACCACCTCTGAGGGCATACGCAAAATCTGGAGGGAAGGGGGACCACAGCAGACATACAAAACTAAACGGTTCCAAAGTTTCATATGATAGAGCGACCACTTCAAAAATCCAGAGTGAGTTTTTGGGCCCTATATACACAGGTTCTATCTCTATCCAGAGAGAATCTCTCTGTTGGAAGGAACAAAAGTACCAAGGAGTGAGACCGCAAGTACTGGCTGTTTCACTAGCACAAAGAGATGATCTCAAACACACAATAGGATTCCATATTTTTTTCCCACCAAAATCAAAGAGAAAAAGTAGCCTCTTCTATTTCCCACTGCATTAAAGAGCTTTAATGCACATAAACAATTTTTAAAAATTAAATACCCTAATTATTTCATAAAATTTCAATAACCTCCCTGGTTAAAAATTATTCCAGGGTAAAAGTTAGAGGGTGAAGAATGTTATGTGAATCAGATGGAAAGGTAGAGAAAATAAGAGGAGAATAAAGTTTACTTTTAAGATGACTTTTATGCTACTAGAGACTCTAAAGTCAATAAGGCAATATGTAACTCCAGAGAACAGTGATCTTATTTAGGTTCGTGGAGGATTGCAAAGGGATAGGAATACTTTCTCTTGCTTGCTCGGCTATCGGGATTAATAGAAAGAAGGAAAATGGAATAAATATCATTTGAAATTGAGCTTTCCCTCTAAGAGAGGGAGACAGCATATAAAAGCTTCTGGATATGTGTCAAGGAAACAAATGCTATTTTAAAAGTTTGGCAGGAAACCAAAGAGCTACACCCACACACAAGCTTAACTGCTTGCAACACGCTAACTAGACCACATACTTCCCCAGCTGGGAGGCATTGGCAGGGCGTGGAAATTCTGAGAAGGGTGGGGCTGCCTAGCCATACTGCTTAGTACCATTCCCAAATGAAGGAGGAAGGACTCAACAGTATTCTGAAGAAACGTCCAGCTTAGGCAGTAGTGAAAGGACCCCAGGGTAAGACGAGAAACAAACAAAAAGGGAAATTGCAGTGAGAAATAGTTTACCTTCGGAGAACAGTTGAAATGCATACCAGGTACTGGGAGTGTAGTTACATACATTGTAATACACCGATACAGGTACAGCGTGCCAACTATGCAGAAAAATCTTCTGCTAATAATAGACCTAGAAAAAGGGAAAAACAGGGCAGATTCTCAGTCAAGAAAGTCCACAGGTTCATTTATTTTAAGTTTTAATGACCCAACCAAAAACAAAAACCCAAAAACCGATTTGAGAGCATGAAACCAGAATGTTGTAACTGTAAGTAATAACAGATTGAGACAAGGATGTTCAGAATAGCGCTGGGTTTAAAAAAAAAAAAATTAACTGACCAAAAAAGTTTAAATTGCTCTGTATTGCTATTAATTAGGTTTCATAAGACCTTAAACCTGAAAGGATATTCAACTGATGTACAAGAGGAGCCCATTCTGATTGGTCAAAGCCTACTCAGTATCTGTGGTTAAACATTTAGAAAATATCTTTTCTGTCATAAGAAGGAAGATCTTTAGAAAATCAGAATGACATTAGAATAAGAACTTAAAACTTTTATGCCATTTAATGAGTCAAAGACATTAAACAATTTTATTCATACTTCCTAGAAACTGATTATCTGAGGCAACATGTGAGAAGAAAAGAGTCTATCTGAAGGACAGCACTCAACTCCCATCCCACTCCCTGATTACTATGTGGCCATGGGATAGACTACTTCTCAGAATTTTAATTTCCTAATCAGTAAAACAGGGATAGTAACATTAGAAGTAATGTATGGAAAATTCCTACCATATAAAAGGCACAAATGGTAGTTATTGAATGTATAGTATGTAGGTGAGTAAAAATTAGAAATAGTTTTAATTAGTGGTTCTAATGAAAATTATTGATATATACATAGATATTGAAGTTATTTGATATATATGCATATTATAATCTATAGAGATATATATACATATATATGCACACGCATATTGCATTTTGAGTTTGATAACTTCTATTATTAAATTCTGCATAAATTAGTGCAAACTGACTTCACTAAAGAAAACCTTAGTGCACTATCAGACAAGAACATTCCTTCCCCCTCCACCTCTCCCTTGTTCTACCACAGGTCAGAGTCATAGTCCTGTGGGTCTCCTCTTCTTCAATTTTAGGGGATACAGGTTTTCCTTGATCTGGGACAACCTGAGTTAAACAAGGAAAATACAGAAACAGGGGAGAGACCGTCCTCTTAGAATACTGAATGTTAAATCACTCTATAATCATAGGGTATATAGCTTTCTTTTTATGCAGGATGAGCATGCCTTCCGAGGAGTGATAGATAATTTGTCTCATTTATATTTTTTGTTTAAACAAGAATGAACAGATATGTTACTTGTGTGATTACAAATTAATTTTAAAAAAATTCATGCCGCTATGTTAGCATTTCATTCACACCTGCACAGTCCATGTATGTTACTTCAGTTTCATGAGTGGACTCTGGGTATATTTTGTCTTGTTACTTAGATTTCAGAAACTGGGTCAGAATTATTTGCTTTAAAAGCCATCTTTGCATATTTTCTCCTAGATAAGCTATGTATGCCACCTCCAAAGACAAAAATTTATTCAGCATAACGCTGTTTTGGAAAGGTATATGTCTCTAATTTCAAGTAAAATAAAAAGCACAATAAAATTAGACAATATAAAGAGTAAGATACTAGAGAAAAATATCAGCCTATAAATGTCTTTGCCAAGAAAACCAAAAAGGAAGAAGTAATGTGAATTTTACATTGTAAGATATAATGGTCATCTTTCTGAAAAAGAAAATGCCCTCTCTAGCCATACTGCTCAAACAAACAGAAATCTGCAATTTCACTTGAATTATATAAAAAAACACCTAAGACAGAAAACTGTCAGGTCTAGATCTGTTGAACTCTTTAGAGGAAGAATAATAAAACCACTATTTCTGGTAAAGACTGCTATCCAAGATCACATTGCCTGGTTATTTCATGGTTCACAAAAGGCACATTACACATACACACACACCATCCCAGTAACTATTTCCATATCTCAAACTTGAGTCACATGTGAGTACCAAGGAAATAATTTCAGAATCATCTGAGAATGAAGTATATAAAAAAGATAAAAACAGACAAATCCTTAAAATACTTTTTAAAAATTAAAACATTGAAAGTTCAGTCACATTTACTACTTGACTTGAAGTGAAAGTCAAATGAAGTTATCTATGAGAATTTGTCAATGTTAGCAATAAGGTGACACGGAAGCGGTTGTTTTAAGATTTTCTGATCTTTGGCATCTAGCATTTTTAAAATTAAGTTTAGAACGTTTTCAATGTATAATATGAATCAGATATTTCCTAGCACAACTTTAAAATGCAGATTATAAAAGTGCTTCAAGGGCCAGGTGTGGTTGCTCATGCCTGTAATCCTAGCACTTTGGAAGGCTGAGGCAGAAGAATCACGGAGCCCAGCATTTTTTCCAAGAGAAAAGAAAAACATACCTGACAATTTGATTATAAGAAAATACACAAGGTGTTGATACCTTATAGATAATTATTAAAACCTGCTAGAATAGCATGTTATGCTCAGTACAGATGGTGTTATTAAACTTTTTTAATATCCCTTATTTAAGAAGGAAAAGAGCTCAGAACTTGATTACAAATCAAATTAGGTTTAAAACAGTAGGACTACAATGTTTTTGGCATTTAGTACAATCATTTAAAATTCTAAAAGAAAAATGGTGAAAAAGAGAAATACGCTGAAAAGTAAAATTAAACTACTGGAAAGTTCATTTGTTTTCCCCACAAGTTGTCTCTTTCAACTAATCCATAGGAGGAAGACACATACAACTCTTGCAGTGCTCAGACCTAGTCTCCTAGCTCTATCTGAAAGCTGTCAGCCTTTAGAAACAAACAGGTCCTGACACATGACAGTAGAACTTAGCAACTATTCAAAACCAAGAGGCAAGAAACAAGAGAGAGCACATATCACTATAACACAGAACCAGGGAGACCCAAATCTCTGGAACAGTCATGGTAGCCAGTGCATGATTCCAATCTCTGATTAGTTGATTCAAGTTCTGAAACACAGACAATACACCATTGAGCTATATCTTTTTTTAACCACTAGTTCTACCTTTAACAAAGACTTCCTTAGTGATCTTGACCATTTCAATGAATTTCCTTGGAAGTTAGCTCCCATGCCGTCAAAAGATGACTAATGGGTTAGAATAAAACAGAAATGCTAGGAGATAGTACTAAGAATGGGCATCAGAATGGTCAATTTTTTTTCTTAATATAAGAGGTTGGAAAATGAAATAATTTTATTTGAGCCAAGTACCACACTAACAACAAAAGCAAAAGTTTTTATAGAGGTATTTCCTCAGACATGGTTCTAACAGAGGGAATTCTTTTGCCAAACTTCTTCTCTGTGCCAAGCTCTGTGCCATTTACTTCTTAAAACAACCCAGCAACACATGGCTATGATCATTATTTTACAGATGGGAAAAGTGAGGTTCAAAGAGATTAAGCTGAAATATAAATATATTACACAAGACAAAAAATCTTCAGGAAATTGCTTCACATTGTGTAATCTTGAGTATGCAGAAATCAGCCAACATTCTATCACATTTTGGTTACACATCAAAGTCTACTTAACTCAAATTTTTTACTAAGTTAGTATTTTCTGTCACATCTCATATTAACTGGAACTAATCAGGCATTATGAAATGTCATCAATTTCTCAATACTTCATCTCACTTGAACTTTCACAATGACCTTTTTACCTGTTGTCCCCCATATCACTCTCATCTCCTGCTGTGGTCTGAATGTCTGTGTCCCCTTATAATTTTTATGTTGAAACCTCCTCACCACTAATTCAGTCATAAGGACAGCACCCTCAAGTTTGGATTACTGCCCTTATAAAAGAGACCCCAGAAAGTTGGCTTGCCCTACTGCCACATTAGGCCACAGCTTGAAGGCGCCATATAGAAACCAGGAAGCTGCCATCACAAGACACGAATTACCCTATGCCTTGACCTTGTGCTTCCAGTCTCTAGAACTGTGAGAAATAAATTTATATTCTTTATAAATTACCCAGTCTATTGTATTTTGTTATAGCAGCCTACCAGACTAAGGTACCTTCCTAAAATCCATTCTGCACAGAGCAACCAGAACCACCTTTTTTGAAACAGTTAAATAGACTCTGTCCTTTAAAGCCCTCCAAAGGTTGTCAAATGTATTCTGAATATAATTCAAATCCTTTCCCAAGAACCTGAGGCCCTGGATCTGGCCACCTCTCTCCAGCCTCCTCTCCTGAGAGTATATCCACCATTCTCTAGAGTCTATTGCAGCCTGATGTCCTTGGTGCTATTGGAACATACCTTGCCAAGTCCCTCCTGGCTTAGGTAGGCTTTCTGTGGCAGCCACTCCTTCTGCCTTCTCCTAGGACATTGTCTGTCATTGACATTCCATTCAAATGTCATCTCTCAGTAAGATCACCACTCTAAAAGAAGTCCTGCTCCTCTCTACATGGTCCTTCTATTTTAATTTCTCCACAGCTCTCCTGACAACATTTCCCACCCTCACATTCCCACATCCTGTTGAAGCTAACTGCAAAGAGATTCAAAAATCTGCTTCCCTCCCTTTAATTCCTTGCTATTAGCCCCCGGATTCCCTGAATTGTGTCAACTGCAAGTTCAAACACCCCTCTCCGCTTCCTTCAATTCCCTTCAACATGACACTGTCTTTGTCTCATCTGCACACATGATCCCACTGCCCTGGGCAAAAGCAGCCCCTTATTATTCCCTAAACACAATCCCAATGTCTGACTTTTGCCTGCCTGTATCTTTCCCCTGGCTCTCTTATTACCCTGCTTGCTCTAACCCTATCCATTTACCTCTAACCTTCTAGATGTCCCCGAATAGAGCCACTTCATCCTCCCAATCACTTCAGAAGTGTGTTCCTATTGTATGCTATTTTTAATAGTGAGACTGACATCAGCACTACCAACAGAAGTCATGTCTCATCTCCTGTACTACAGGAGGCTCCTCAGAAGATCTCTGCTCAGTCCTCTTTTAGTCCCAGTGAGATATACAGTGGTACCTGTGGACCTGGCAGTCCTGGCACTGCCATACAGTTCTGTACTTTAGAGCTTCACTTCTTATTCCCTCTGACAGTCCTTTCCTACTTCTTTCAACAGATGTTTGTCCTTTAAAACCTTATTTATCTACCAGAATTCATCTGTCCCGATGTTCACCATCCTTTTACTCTGTATCCTTTCTGTGTTCCTGGTCTAATTTAAAACACTTGCTGAGATTGCTCCATTCATCCAACTAGGACTGCAAACCCTTCACGACTGGGGCCTGTGAGTTCTGCGTCCTCCTCTCTTCTCCCCTGTCTCCTCACTGCCACGTAGAGTCCTTCCACCCATCACAGCCTCAGGAGTCTCAATGGCTTCAGATGCAGATTTTGAAAACCCAGGGCTTAAGTCAGTACTTTAAGAGAGAAAATTCCAAGAGAAGGGAAGGAAGGTTAGTAAAGCAAGAGAAAAGCCAATGCTAAATGCAGTAGAACAAACAGAAAAATCAAAATATATGCTCTCCTGAGAGATTTAGAACACATTTCCTATTAGCAGTTTGTGAATCAGCCTAGAAATGTGTTTGCACACACGATGCCTTTTTATTTTTTAAAAATCCAATTCCAGGCTGGGTGCGATGGCTCAAGCCTATAATCCCAGCACTTTGAGAGGCCGAGGTGAGAGGATTGCCTGAGCCTGCAGGTTCAAGACCAGCCTGGGCAATGTGGTGAGACCTCGTCTCTACAATAATCAAAAAATTAGCTGGGCATAGTAGCGTTCACCTGTAGTTCCGGCTACTTTGAAGGCTGAGGCGGAAGGACTGCCTGAGCCCAGCAGGTTGAGGCTGCGGTGGCCGGGAGCGTGCCACTGCACTCCAGCCTAGGCGACAGAGTGAGACTCCAACTCAAAAAAAAAAGAATCCAACTCCAAGAAATTTCACATCTCTAGTATTATTTTAACTACATTCCTGTTTAGCATATATCATTATCCCATTTTACAGAAGGAGAAATTAAGGTATAAAGAGTTTAAGTACAAGCTGGCGTCACAGTCAATGAGAAAGTTGTGACAAAACTCAGGTCTTTAGACTTTGAATTAGCTGTTCTTTCCACCAATAAAATTGTCAGGTAAAAAAAAAAAAAAAAAAAGAATAACAACAACAATTTTTTTTCCTAAGCCCTGTGTAAAAAGTGTGCAAGAAAATGTAATAGTTGATTACATTCAGGAAATGATCCATACTAGTTTGGGGAATTTGCAAAGAACAGATCACTTTATAAAATTATCTCTGCTCTATCTGACCTTTTAAAAAAACATTATTTCTTGAGTTATATACAAATTGTAACATAAAGTAAAGAAGAAATGTCACCTTATATAAAGTAAAGAAAAAAATGTCACCCTAAAAGACATGAAAGAAAACAGGAATACAATCTACTTCAGATAGTTATGAAGAATTAAAATCAAGTATCCTTCAGATACTGCTATATAAAACTGTGTAAATAAAAGGTATTATATTTCATTATTAGTATTATAGGCTATCAAAAAAAGTAATATATGTGTATAAATGAGTGTATATGTACACAGAATACAAATATGTATACGCATAAATATGTATGTATATGTGTATATACATAAACACACACACACACACACACACACACACACACACACACACACTCATACACACACAGCTCTCCTCATTCCTTCCCTTTGTCAAAACTCACCCACCTTGAATCACATTCTTAAGGGTTTATTCAGTCACAGTTAGTGGAATTGAACAACTTATGTATGTTCTTGGGCTAATGGATTACACTTAAAAGTAACACACTATTGTTTTAACAGAGGTTTCGAAAAACATAATAAACACACGCATCACCAGTAGCAGCTATCATTTACTGAATTCTAAGCACAGTAGCCAGCACAGTGCAACACGTAATAAATGCTAGCAGCTATTATTATTCCTTCACATACTGAGTACATACGTGCCAGATATTATTCTAAGCATTGGGAATATAGCAGTGAACTGAATGGACAAAAAGCCTGCCTGGTGATGTTTATGTTCCACTGGAAGAAGCAGACAATAAACAAGTAAGTAAAAAAGTAAAATACAGAGCATGTCAGAGAAGTGCTAAAGGATGAAAGTAAGAAAGTGTGTCATTGGAGGACAAGAGGTTACAATTTGGGACTAAATCGGTCAGAGAAGTTGACCCCTCTAACCTGTGTATGAGGGGTCAATCACGAGGCTGTCTGAGGAAGAAGATTTCAGAGGCTGGCATGCATTGGTGTTTGTTGATCATCAAGAGCTCAGGAAGCAGGATACATGAGGTGTTGAGGTCTGGAAGGACCTCTTCAGTCACTACGAGGACACTGGCTTTAATGCTTTACAAGCTGGAGAAGAGTGACCTACTTGTGGCATGAGAAATCACTTAAAGGAAGCTAGAACAGGTAATAGCCCAAGTAAGAGATGATGGTGGTTAGACCTAGGGCAGCAGTAGAGGTGGTGAGGAGGGCTGGATTTACAGATAGATCGAATGTGGACTATCCAGAACAAAACCAACACATACACGCCTGGCTTGAGAACTGGAAGAGAGACAAGCCACTGGCAGACTTGGAAACCAGGAGGATGCCAAACAGTCCAACAAATGCTTTATAAACCATCTCATTCAATGCTCACTACAGTGTGGAGACAGAAACTATTATTGTCATTCTCATTTTGCAGATAAGGAAACAATGCCCCTACAAACATTCAGTAACTTGTCCAGAGTCACCCAGTTAGTAGGTGACTGCAGAGATCTAAATCAAACACGATCTTCCAGTGTAATATTACAGGAAAACTGAATTCTTAACCATACAGCACCAATAGGCTGTTGGGAGACAGATGTTATGACTTCCAAATCAGATCATGAATGATTAGACAGTCATTCATAAGGGTTTGTTCAGTGAGGAGAGAAAAAGACAATGGGCATGTTAAAATAAAAGATCAAAACGATGCCATGAAAAAATACACACATACACAGATTACTCATGTATGAACACACACAGAAAAATATAAAAAGTGATATGAATCCAAATATTAGCATTATTTATCTTTTTTTTTTCTTCCTTCTTTCGAAAGATGGAGTCTTGCTCTGTGTCCCCAGGCAGGAGTGATCATAGCTCACTATAACCTCGAACTCCTGGGCTCAAGCGATCCTCAGGCCTCAGCCTCCTGAGTAACCTGGATTATGGGCAGGCACCATCGCATCCCGCCTAGCATAGTTTCTCTGGTGAGATAAGAACTTTTTAAAAAATACATTTAAAAAAATACATCTATATCTTTTAATCTGCCTACAAGCCAAATTGCTAGGATTACTGAATTCCGAAAGCTATCCTGGGTGAATCTACAATTTCTCCACAATTCCTAGGGCTTAGGTCAGTATTTAGGTCATGAGACCTAAAATGGCAAAAACCAGAAAAGGTGGGAGCAGGTAAGGCAACCAGTTGACTAATGTGAGAATGAGAAACAAGGAACAATTTGGACTGAAACCACCACCTAGCACCCAGAGTGTTCTTCCCCACCTCAAATAATGCCCCCAGTAAAAGAGGAGATAAGACAGCAGGCAAAGCAGAGAGCTGCAAAAGGCCAGGAGGTCCAGATGATCTGGAAAGAGAAGGGGACAGGGAAGGTCTCCAGGAAAAGAAAAAAACAGGATCTCAGCTCAGGCTCTGAGCCTAGACAGACAGATGATGGGTCAGCATCAAAGGATAGAGAAAAAACTTGCTAGAAACAGAAAGAAAGAGAGAGAGTAAGGTTGGACCTGCCTGGTTAGTGGTCTTCAGTGGAGAAACATGACTGAAGTTGGTGGCAAAAAGCATTTCCCTAGTTGGGGAGCAGGGCCTGTGCCACACCCAGGATGTGCCAGGACAGCAGTCAGCTGGGGCAGAGCCAAGCACGTTTTCTACAATCTACAGGGACAGCAAGATGTGACAGCTATCAGGATTGGCAGGTCTGTCCTAGGGTACATGCACATGTCTCCCAGTAGAAAACCTATTATTAACAAACGAAACCCATCTGTTTTTATTCTATCTGTCCTATGCACATGGAATCTATTCCACTATATCTACCTAAAAACAAACAAACAAAAAAAACAAACACCTTTCCAGATGGCAAGTGCCTATTATACCAGACATTTCTAGACTGGATTTATACTGAAGAACCTTCAATTCCCCCCAAATAAGTCGCTGTGGGATGCTGGGCAATCAATGGCTTCTCCAATCTCAGGTATCTTCACTGAGAGAGGAAAACAACACTGCTTATTTTAAGGGTTGATTGAATCAAATGACACAATGCACATAAAAAAATTCCTGTTACTCCAACATCAGCTGGTTTGGACTCTGCCTCTTGAATAGGATGGATGATAATGATTTTTGACAACATGGATGAAAAGGAACAGAACAGAACAGACTTTGAGTAAGCAGATAATTTATGCAGCTACATGTGTAGAGGGAAGAGAAAAGAGGAGAAGAGACAAGCCCTCAGCTCTGATCTTACTTGATTGCTGAGAGGAATATGACAGCTTATCAGCCAATTAAATAATGAATCCAAAAAACCTGCAGTTAACATGAGGGAATTTTGTCTTCATGAGTTTTATTCATGGATGGATTTAGACAACACATTTTCAAAAACTGAGTTGTCACTGTGAGAGCAAACATTTCCCAGAATATAACTCCCCATGCAACTGTTTTGCTGGCTGCTGTATCCCTAGCACATGCTCTCCAATAATTCTTCGTAAATAACTAAACATAAAGATGTTCTGAAGTTCCATTAGCAACTACTTTTTTGGTCTACAGTACAAGGCTAATTTATAATAAGTGAACTGACCTTAAGAAAAGGCTCTTCTGGGACTTAGAAAATAAATCCTATTGAATAAGAAACTTAAAAGATCTGCTTCATATCAGATACTCTATATCAAGTGCTTTTAAGAACTTTACTTAATCACAACCATCACATACATAAAAACAACTTTAAAAAATGTTGACAGTATCTCTGGTCATAAACTACCTTGGGGAATAGAAGAGGAAAAAGTAAGTACTTTGATCCAATTAACGCATAATGTAAAAAGAAACGATGATGAAATTAAAATAGGGTAAAATGAGAGATAAATGTTTGTGGAGAGCCTAGCCTACTGAATAAAACACAAACAAAAACAATCAGATTAGCATCTGACAGAGCAGTTGCAAATCAGCACACAGATTCTGTCCTTGGAAGTTAGATTCCATTCACAGAAGAGAGGAAAATGCTATAGATAAACTCTCTTATATTGGCAGACACTCACCTAACAAAGAAGGCCTCCCAAATCACAGCCTTTATCAAAGGTTAAAATACAAAATAGGCCTTTCCCAAAGTGATCTCTGAGCATAAAATACATAATGCTCCATGTATCCATCCTAGCACCCTCAGAGCATAACCCCAGAAAAGCCACACTTGGAAGATTGTACCTGTCCTTCCTGCAGGATCAACAAAGCCCCCAGAAGCAGATCTAAATACAGACATCACGGCAGGTCCTAAGCAGGACCTGTCCACATCATTTCCCTTTCCTAAGTTCCTTCCTTTTTGGTATGGGATCAATTTCAAAGAACCCACTCCGTGACCATTTCCTTTTCACCAGTCTCTGTAGATCTATGCGACTGTTTAAGCTAGAATGTTCTACCAATAAACTCTTTCGACTCCACCCCACATCCCAACTGTTCAATAGCTTTTTTTCTTTTCTTCAAATCTTTTCACTACCAATGTACCCATATATCCTGTGATATTTAATTCATCTTTATACAACACATTCCTCCCCCACCCAACCTCTGCTACTCCTTTTAGGCAAATGTCTAACCCCAAATAAGCTAAGATAGAAAATAAATATCAGGATATACACATGACTTGACAATCAGATCTGAAATAAAATATATCCAAGCAAAGTTGTGAGATTCTCATAAATTAAGGAATGCTATCTCCCTATTAAATTCCCCATACAAATGAGGGGCTCACAGAGACCCAAAAACCAGATATAAGGAAGATACTGCCACAGAAGCCTAGCTGTAAAAGATAAGCAGCTGCAAATACCATGGAAGCTTCTATAAAGACTTTAGCCCTTCCTGCCATCCCAACACAAAACCCATTCATTGAACAAATGTTAATTGAGTCTGAGTCATGATATTTTTCCACCTGGACTATTGGAATGGCATCCTGACCAGGTCCCCTGTTTCAACCCTTGCTTCCCCAGTCCCTGTACTGCGGCCACAGTCATTCTGTTAAAATATCAGTCTGTCTGCATCATTCTCCCCTAATGACTTACCACTGCACTTGGAATAAAATCCAAACTCTTTATCCACAGCCCACACTGCCCCACCTGCCCCCCTCCAGGACCCACAGCTCGCAGACCTCCTGTATCAGGGCCCTCTCCCAGCTCACTGGCCCGCACTAGTCCATGACTCCTCACTTAATGTGTCTCCCCTCCCCACTGTCTCCAACGCATGCTAGCCCTTTAAACTCCTTGATTTTTCTCCGTTTCACGCACACTAGCTAATTACCATAAGTCCATTTGTCTCCTGCCTGCCTTACCTTGGCCAGAATATAAGCTTTGAGACCATTGGGGTCCTCTGCTTGCTGCAGCATCCCCAGGGTCCAAAAGCATCTGGCACATAGTAAGTTGCTCAATACGCATGAGCTGAATGAATGCATTTAAAGTGAGCACCTTTTTTGTACCAGACACTGGGACACAAAGCTAAAAGATGAATAGGATCTAGCTTTTTGCCCTGAGGAATTTAAAATCTAGCAGTAAAGGAGTTGCATACACAGCTACTAGAAGGAATGTGATATGAGCTCAAAGTGTGTGAGAAAACTGTGGAGTGGAGTAGCTGGAGATAAGATAGAACAAACTGGGGCCGGGTTATGATGGACCTTGAGCTTCATGAGTTTTTTCTCCATGTAACACCTGCTATGGAGCTCTAAGCAGAAATGGAAAGAAGAGATGAATCTAAAATTAGAATTGACAGAACTTAGCGACGATACAAGGAACTAGGGAGTTCTAGGTTTCTAAGAAAAGACACTGGCCAGAAAGGAAGAAGAATGAGTTGTAAGGAAGAGATAACAAATTTGGTTTTAGACAAGTTGAGTCTGAGGTGCCCATGGTTACCATACTAAGTCATAAGGATTTCTCTGGTGGCTTAGAAACTCTACAGTGCTGCTCCTTGGCTTTCTTTTTCAGGTGTTTACAATGTCCTGATAGAACTGGGCCACACAGTCACACATAGGTGCCAATGTGTTAGCCATGATTTAGTCACACACAGTAAGTCCTTAAGTTTTCGGGCTTTATCAAATCTGTAAGTTTAACAGATTCTTTGTCATACTTTTATAAAATAAGGGATACCTGTTTTGCAGTGAAGTCTGACACAAATGCAGAGATTTCCCAGGAATTTTTTCTAGTCAGTGGCTTTAAAGTCCAATTCTAAATGGAGAGACATTATTTACAATTTTAAAAACCAAAAAAGGCATCAAGGACAGGCATTATTGTTGCTCTCCACTTTGAAATGTCATGGAAATCCCATGTGGGTATACATATATGCAAACATATCTATATTCAGACATGAGACTGAACTATTCTCTGAAAAGTTAAGAATAAAAGGAGGGGAAATAAATTTAAGAACAAAAATCAAAATCTATGCTTAACAGTAAAGGACAATTGTATATAACATAAGGATAGAGCCAAATGTCACAATGTCACAGATTCAGTATCAAGGTTTTCCAGGACCTTAAACATTTGGTTAAAGGGTTTGTTGTTGGGGATTGTTGGCCAAATTCTAGCAATCTCATTTCTCAATTAATAAGTTGTCCTCTATTGTTTCATCCTCTGATTTTCTCTAAAAGGTATAAGATACTGAATAGAAGGAGGAAATAGGTTGATTTTTTTAAGGGCTCCAGGACTCTTAAAATCAAAGCCAAATGCCCTGTTGGGAATTACTGGACAAGCAGGCTTAATTCTGAGGAGTTGCGGGAAATGGGCCCCTAAGTAGCAAACCTCCTAGTGGAGGTTGGGGAAGGGGGATCAAGACTCAGAAAAGTCAAACACAAAAAGAGGAAGAGGTTAACTCTCTGTTAAACAATTTGGAGAACTGGATCCATAACCAGAAGGATCCAGTTCTCCAAAATGCCATAGAAGTAAAACTACTATACTGCAATAGCCAATGAACTAGAAACAAGGGTCTCTGACACCACTCAAGATTTTAATCTTCTTTATGAGAGCCAGGAAAAGGTAGTTCATCCATACTCACTGTTTTACGTGTTATCTGTATCCCTTCCCCCATCCCCCACTACCTTTCTGGTGGGCCCACATACACTAGAGAGGTCACAAGGAGAGAGATGGGAGAATGTGGCCCAGTAGAAGAACAGGGGTGGGAGATGCCTAGGAACACCATGACAAACAGTTGGCTTCCATTCCCCATGTCCCTGTGTTGCTGGAGGTGGAAACCATCGGCCCACCTAGTGATGTTTGAATCAAACAAAACATAGTTGCATAGGACAACAGAAATCATCTAGACTGAGAGGCACTTATTTTATTTGTGAGAAAAAAAAGTCTCCTGAGATACACCTTTAGGGATACACCCAAGTCACCCAGCATGCTATGCCACCACTGGGGCCAGATCCCAGGCTGCCTGTGGGCTAGTACTGAGTTAATTTTGACAAAGACACAAATCAACTGGTTTCTCTTGCTACTGAACAATTTAAATATACAACTATAATATTGGCAATAAGTACCAGAAAAACACAAAATTAGAACGCTTTAACGATATACAAGTTTGAGGAAAATTCCCTTGCTGGGAAAAATATAAATAGTAATACATTTTAAAAAAAATCAGTCCTGTGGTTAGGATACTTTCTTAGTATGAGAATAAAACTACTTAAAAGTCACAGTTCTGTAAAAGACTCGGACTTGTAGATGTTATGACTTACTCAAAGTTATATTCTGGGGCAGTAAATTATTTGCTTGCATGTAAGAATCTGGATGAAAAACCAGAAAACAAACACACAAAAACAAAATAAGCATCAAGAACTCAAATGAATCGAAAGGAAAAAAACAAACCCCATTACAAAGTGGACAAAGGACATGAATAGGTACTTCTCAAAGGTTGATATAAAAGCAACCAACAAACACAGGAAAAAATGCTCAGCCTCACTAATCATCAGAGAAATGCAAATCAAAACTACAATGAGATACCACCTAACTCCGGTAAGGGAGGCTATCATTAATAAGTCAGAAAACAACAGATGCTGGTGTGGTTGCAGAGAAAAGGGAATACTTTTACTCTGTTTGTAGGAATATAAGCTAGTTAACCTCTATGGAAAGCAGTGTGGCGATTTCTAAAACAACTAAAAATTGAGCTTTCATATGATCCAGCAATCCCTCTCCTGGGAATACTGAGGGGGTGCTAAAAAAAAAAAAACAAAAACGTAAGCACATTTTAAGAGATGTTATCTTTACTTTTTGAAGTTGAATGGAATTACAGTAGTAATGTGTAATATGATGTTTGCTCAAAAGATGGCGCTAGTCAAATGAATGCTACTGTCACCATGTGACAGTATTACAACTTTAACACAGTTTTTTCATTTCTTAAAATGTGTGTATATTTTTTGGCACCCTCTATATATCCAGAGGAACATAAATCGCTCTGCCAAAAAAACACCTGCAAATGCATGTTTAGTGCAGTACTATTCACCATGGCAAAAACATGGAACTAACTGGATAAAGAAAATATGGTACTTATACATGATGGAATATTATGCAGCCATAAAGAAGAATAAAATCACAGCCTTTGCAGCAACTTGGATGCTGCTGGAGAACATCATATTAAGTGAACTATCACAGAAACAAAAAACTGAACATCACACATTCTCACTCATAAGCAGACCCTGATCACTAGTCACATTAGCACAAGGGTGGGATCAGCAGATGCTAGACCCTGCTAGGGGAGGGAGAGAAGGAGGAGGGAGGAGGGCATGTGGCAACACACTGGGTACCTGTTCCACTATCAGGGGGAGAAAAAGGGCAGCGAGAAGCCCAAACTTCACATGCATGCAACTACTTATGTAGTAAATTCCTACGTGTACTTCACAAGTCTAAAACAAAAAATAAAAAACTCAGCACTTTGGGAGGCCAAGGTGAGTGAATTGCCTGAGCCCACGGGTTTGAGACCATCCTGGGTAACTTGGCAAGACCTCATCTCTACAATAAATCAAAAAATTAGCCAGGTGGGGTAGTACGCACCTGTAGTTCTGGCTACTTGGAAGGTTGAGGCAGAAGGATCACCTGAGCCCAGCAGGTCGACGCTGAGGTGGCCGTGAGCGTGCCACTGCACTCCAGCCTGGGCGAGGAAGTGAGACTCCAACTCAAAAAAAGCCCCCCAAAAAACAAAACCCAGGAAGGATCATTTGAGTTGACCTTGCCTTTGTAAAGGTAGAGTACTAGTATTTTTTCCAATGGGTTTTTAGGGGGAAAAAAATAACTGAAGGTCAAAAATTTAAATGCAGGACTGAAGTTTGGCAGCTGAGAGAATGTATTTAATAGATTCTGAGCAACTCATATTTCTATCTATTTAGCCTCTTAAAGCTAAAGTAACAAGGTCTTCCACCAAATCAAATGCAGCCCAGACCATCAATTCCATTTCAGATTTAGCTTAAACTTGAGGACTGTCAAATTAGCCCTAAACAAACACTGGCCAGTTAAGTGATTTTCTTTATACTAACTAAGGCAGTCCTTTCTTGGAAAAGAGTTAGAAGCTGCTTTAATTTTCATTTGCAGATATATAATTTATAAGATTAAAACACATCACACACACACACATACAGAATTGTTATAAAACATACCAGGAAAAAACTCATTTCTGTCAGAGAAAGCTCAGCATGAACTCTCAGTCTGCATTTTGCTTTCTTGATTTAAGATAATTTTCTTAACATTCAACCACACTGTGGGTCAGGAAACACACTCTACCAGAGAGAAACAGCTCCTTAACAAATCAATTTCTAATCCCCACGGGTGCAAGCTGTAAGATGTTCCACTGAGGGGAAAATCAGACACCACTGAGGTGGCAATGCAGGTGTTTAACCCAAGTAAACAACCTGCCCGAAAGGGTCCATGCTGAGTTTAGAGCTGAAGATGTGGAAGCCACTTTGGATCCACCTGAATTGAAGTGAAAGAGTTGCTTACTTAAAACCCTAAGAAACCTGAATGGAACAGCCATTGGAATGGTTGGAGAAGGTGGAAATTACTGAGGTACGTCTGTATCCCACTGGTTCAAAGTCATACCCTGAGGGTAACATTTTCCCAAACAATCCAGGATGCTCTGGAATAGCTGTTCTGAATTCCACGTATGAAACATCTTTAATTACAAATTGCTGAGGTTCCAGGTGTCCACTCTGTGGGAAAAGCTATACAGTCATTGACAGTGCTTAGGACGACTGTCAAAAATTTATTTAACGGGTTAATAACATCAATGAAGACTAAGTGATTTATCTTTTGTTCAATAGCTTGTACTCTCTGAAGATATCTGAGAGTTTTTTTTTTCTTCTTAAGAGAAAATAGAACATCATCTCTAATAATTCTATTCATCATTCCTTATGAATCTTGTACAAAACAGGCAACAAACACAGCACTTTCTTAAGCTTCCAGCAAGTGAATCAACAGGATACGTAGTTAAAACAAAGAAAAGGAATTAATATACTATGATTCCAACTACTTGATCAGTTTCATATTCTAATATTCTAATTAATATTCTAATTAAATATTAATTTAATTTAATATTCTAATATTCTAATTAAATAAATATTCTAATTAATAATGAGATGTCTGGAGTGCAAGTCCCACAATCACTGACTCTTAGAGCTTTTACTTTACTTACTTGTATTTTAAGAGCAGCCACTGAATTAACCAGAGTCCTACAAGGATCATGCCATTAATTTCACAAATAGAAAAGGCCCACTGCACCCGGTTAAAATGGTCAAAAAACGTGTCCGGTAGTGGAGGCTGCACCTCCTTAGGAGGTACTCGTTCATGGACGACCGAGATCATCACTGTGGTGAGAACAAAACAGGAAAGTGCATAAAGAAAGGCCAGAAGAGTCTTGCCCCACTCCATGGGGTACTGGGAGCGCTCTGGCTCTGGCATGGGGATCTTTATCATCTCCTTCCGATACCCATTTGGCATCCCGTTGGGTTTAATCTTGATGCTGAAGCTGCCATCGGGGGTGGGGATGTCGACGCCGATGTTGAGGTGCCCGTTGGCATGGCCGTTCTTGTGTGCTTCCAGGTGGTGCTCCATTTTCAGGGTTTCTATCATGTCCAGGAGCCGCTGCCCGTTGTCAGAGGAGACTCGGCACAAGGGGGGTTTTTGGAAATCCTCTTGGGTCAGGTTGATCAGGTCCTGGCCTGTGAAATGCTCCAGAGGTTCACAGTACTCTGGCATGGCATTCTCCAGCAGCCAGTCTGCCACCTTCTTGGGTGACCAATAGACCACTTCCTTCATTGTATTGGCAGGCAGCAGGCAGTCCCCGGCTCACTCGTGGCAGGTCAGCAGTCACTGTTCCTACAGGGCAGGACACTGTCCCGCCTCAGCTTGTTCATTCTGTAGGGCCTCATGAGCAGAGACTTGTTTGGCAAGATACTCAGGGCAGTTTTTAAACACCTCATGTAGCTGTCCAGGGTTCCTGAGTACCCGAGCATTAATTCACCTCATTTTTGGACAGGACTCTTCCTTCTGTGGAGACAAGAGAAAAGATCAGGATACTGGGACTTCCAAGTCAACCCCCCCTCAATATGCAAAGCCTTCACATGCACAGGGAAAATAGAAAAACAGTTATTGGCAAAACCATAGTTTTCAAACGTGTATTAGTTTCAGGGGCCACCGATTCCCTGGCTATCAGCCTTCTGTGACAGAGCATTAAACTGAATCTGAAAATGGAGAAATGTTTTACAGGATTTCCAACAGTGTTTCCGAGAAACAATTCACCAGTGCTCTAGATACTACTCAACACAGACCAGGAGTACTCTTTATCCTTACATGCTTCCTGTGATAATTTAAAGGCAAATTCTATCTGGTGAAGAATGTTTAAAAATGTACATACTACACAGCTACTGAATAGACAGGCCAGAAGAAAATCACAGAAATGCTGAACCTCAAGATCACCTGGTCCAATAATTTTATATTCTCTTACCAAAAACAAAAAATCAGTGAATCACCTTTTCCAAATGTGCTTAGGCCCCAAATACTAAGAGAGTTATAAATGCAGCTGCTGGGTTTGCAGCACAGGTGAC
The DNA here is from genome assembly GCF_000164805.1 of Carlito syrichta. Lineage (NCBI taxonomy): Eukaryota > Metazoa > Chordata > Mammalia > Primates > Tarsiidae > Carlito > Carlito syrichta. The sequence continues at coordinate 451,457 of NW_007257977.1, read as the reverse complement.
GATCCAAGCTCCTGCCTGCTCTGTTGATCTGTCTTCTCCCAGCCCCTAGCGGGTTCTGTGAGACCCCACAGTTTGAAAATTAAGGGTTGATCCACTTCCTTCAATTATAGATGAAGACTCTTAGTTCTAGAAAGGTCAAGAAACTTGCCCCTGGTCAAGGAGCAGCCTGCATCTTTGAGCTCAGTGGACTTTTTAATTAAAATACTTGACCAACTATGTGATGAATAATCAAAGGGCATATCTGTAGGAAAGAATGTAAAGCAGGGTTCAAAAGTTTATAAATTTATGTATAACACACGAATGATGTCTGTCTGTGTGCGCGCGTGTGTGTGTGTATGTGTGTCTAGCAGCCACAACTATGGCTAATGTATACAAAGTTAGCAGCCCTAATCTGAAAATCAAAAATCCAAAACATTCCGAAATTCTAAACTTTTTTCAGCTTTGGCATGACACCCACCAAAAAAAAAAAGGGCTCAATGCAGCATTTAAAACTTCAGATTTTTAGATTAGGAATGCTCAACTGAATGCATTCCACAAATATTACAAAATCCCCCAAAGTCTGAAATCGGAAAAACTTCCAGTCCCAAGCATTTCAGGTAAGGGATATTCACCCTGTATAGCATTGCATAAAACACCTGGAAAGTAATACGTCACATATTAACTGAAGTTATACGTGATAACAGTTCTGGGAGTAGCTTCTACTCTTCTCCCACCTATTTTTCTTTAATAAGTACGTATTCCGTTTATAACAGTCATTTAAACTAAAGAGCAAGAAAAGTTAAAAAATAAAAGACATAACTCTTCAACAAGGCATCACAGTTAATGAAACACGGCCTTTGGCAGAAGAGGGAATCACTTCCACTGTCATTATCTCCCATACATAACGCATTGTGTGAGCTTCAGCTTATTCACCTGTAAAATGGGGGTGACCACAGTCAGGTATTTCCTTCACAGGGTTGTTGTCAGTACTTAACTAAGAAACCATATGTGAAAGTTGATGAGACTTAACCCATAAAAGCAGTGATTTTTCAAAGGGGTCTGTAGGCATCAATATTCTTTTTATCATTCTCAAATTGTTTATCATATCTAAAAACCCCTGTCCACTACATCTCACTTTGAAAAAAACCCTTGTCTACCAGGGGGCCAACTTTTCCCTCAAATGATCAATGTTGTGCTAATTGCAAAAAAGCTTGCACAGATTCGGAAGTTTAAAAGCTAGAGATAACTGATGACACTGTTTCTCTGAATATGTTTTTGTGAAATAATAACCTGATAAAATGTTCATTCCATGCTTAAAAACAAAAAGTCTATAGCCAAATAAGCCAAGGAATGGATATTATAATCTCTTCTGAGAACAGCAGTATGCATTAGGATGTTAAAAGCTCAAGAACATACTCCACTTTAAGGAAAAAAAAAAAAAAAAAAAAAAATATATATATATATATATATATATATACACACACCAGAATATATACACACACCAGAATTTCTCAAATTGACTTCATGAAGTCTGTCCTACTCCCTGCTCCTTTGTCTACAAAATGTGTCTCTAATGAACCACAAATCTGAAACTGGAAGGATGATTCACTCTCAATTTTCCAGTTCAGATAACAACCAAGCAAATGGTAGTAATAGCCTTAAAAGATATTCCGGACCCTGCAAAATAAGTGGGCATTCCCTCTCCAGAGCATCCGCAGTGCTGTGCACCTTCCCTGTCATTCCCTCTCATGATCAAGTGTCTCTCTAGACTCTTCCAAGAGCCTATGAGTGACTGTGGAAGAGCTCAACCAATATCTGTTCAATATTTTCAAAACCTTCCTTAGACCTAGTAACATGTAGGTGGTTTATTGGAAAACAAACATACTAACAATGCCACTGATATTGAAAACTGCTGTAAAACAATTTGGGTGGGTAGGGAGAATAAGATGAGCATCTTCCAGAGAAATATAAAACTGAAGTGAATCTCTGACCACTTAAAAACCACTGCAGAGGAACTTCAATTGCCACCGGTACTGCCAGTACAGTGTTAAGAAGACATGCATGCCAAATGGGAGACCTGGCAGAAGGTTGTGTAGGAAAGAGGATCTACTTGGCATCAGACTCAAGTACTCTTCAGCAGAAGTGGGGTAATAGCCAAGGGAAGCCTCAATATCTTGAAGTGGCCATGAGAACACTAAAGAAATATTCTCAGTAGAATGTCCAGGCCCAAGGGAGATAAACACAAGTTATTCACCTAGGTTCTTCATTTTTCCCTTTGCCTAACACAGGAAGTCTGCAAGGACAGGAAAGTCCCTCAGAACCAGAGACCAGACCCAGGTCAAGGCATTATTTTACTTCTTTTTGACGGGAGGAACAGTTTCCACTCAAGAGATAATAAACTTACAACAGGAAATCAAATGGTAGGAGCCAATTTAATACTGGGCCATCAAGCATTCATCTAGCATTGCGAGCACGACCAGCATCCATTTAAAGGAAGGAACATGGCCAGGTGCAAAAAGTGGCTTATGCCTGTTATCCCAGCACCTTGGGAAGCAGAGGCAAGCTTCTGGGTCCAGGCATTTGAGACCAGCCTTGGCAACTTGGCAAGACCTTATCTCTACAATAAATCAAAAAATTAGCAGAGCGTGGTAGTATATGCCTGTGATACCAGCTACTTGGAAGGCTGAGGTGGAAAGATAGCCTGAGCCCAGCTGGTCAAGGCTGTGGTGGCCATGAGCGTGCCACTGCACTCCAGCCTGGGTGACAGAGTGAGACTCCTACTCAAAAAATAAAATGAAGGCAGGAAGGCAGCCAGGCAGGAAGGAAGGAAGGACGACTAATCTTGCAGAGGCGAGCCCATCAGATAGTTTCTGAAAGCCAAGGAAATCCTTTAAGAGACAGTGAGATAAATTAATCACATTCATTAATTTACTGGGACAAAAAAATCACTCCCTCCTTAAAATTAACCCTGTGCTTCCTCATAACTTGGAATTCTCATCTACTCCTCCTCAAAGAGTCTAGATTCTTCCCTTAGTCTTTAAGGTCCTTCTTTAAGTTCTGCCAAGCCTTATCTGGCCACTCCACTTCATAATCCTTTTTCTTCTCCCTGAATTCCTACAGTACTAATCCCTGTGACACTCAGTATCATTTAATCACCTTGTGTGCGTGGTGTGATAGAAAGAGCATTAGTTAAGTAAGTCAGGGCACCTGCATTTGAGATCTAACTCAGCTACTTCCTTTCTTGACAAAGTTCTTTAACTTTGCCCAGCCTCAGTTTCTTCTGGGAAATGAGATTAACAACTACCTTACCAACCTTCACACAGGCAGCTGCTACTGCTGTGAGGAGCCAATCATGAAAAAAAAAAAAAAGGAATACAAGCTACTAATTACTCCCAGAAGTATGTCTTGGTCTTTCTGTAATGTCCTACTTCTTTTTTAAGGCCCAACTGGGCCCAAAGTGAGATTTCATAAATATTTACTGAAGATGCCACTTCCAGATGACATTTTTAAAGCCCAATCATTCCAACACACATGGGTAAAGGCAGTCTTCTAAATTTCATGAGAAAATAAACCTTTGTTTTTCAAGCAAGCTGTGGACCTTGAAAGTAAAGGCTTACATGCTGTTTTCCTGCAGCTGATGGCAAAATCATGCAAAAGGAAAAAGCTCATTGCTACGGTAGTGAACTGCTGGACAGCTACTTAGCCCTTCAAGAGCCACTGCTAAAAGGTGAGACTTACCCAGAGCCTAGCTATAGAGGGAGAGGTGAGCGATCTTTCCCTTGGACTCACACACTCCATTTAGAATGTACTATGGTGTTTTTGAAAAGGGAAAGGCAAAGTGTTTTCAAATCTAGGCCCAAAAGACTGTGTTAGCCTGGGCTCAGAAAAAAACTACTGCCATCACCCAGAAAAGTCCTCTTGAATCTATTACTGGGAGAATGTTAAAAATAACAGCCTGTATTATTAGACTTATTTCTTGGGACTGGGAAGAAGTAATAAAAGAGAAAAAAACTGTACATCAATTTCTTTAGCTCCATATAACACAAAATTGAGAGACAGAAAAGGTGCTGAAACACTCATTCACCTGTAATTTTTTAGATAAAGTCCAGTGAGATTGTGATTGGTCTAAAATCTCATACACCGCAAATAATTAATCCTGAGACCCAAGATGCTTTTCAGGGCTCTCGCAACACAAAATACAGGATAGGTTCACAGATTTGAACATGTATGAAGCATAGTCTAAAAAAGTCTTTTTAAAAAATGTTGGTGTCCTTTAGGGTAAAAGAGAAGACCATCAGCACATGTTCATTATAGGTTCTAAACTCAGTAGGGTTTTACAACTAGCCTCAGCTTAATAAACAATAAATCTGCTCAATTCAATTTGGCTCCAATTTGTAAAATAGATATTTTAGTTTTTAATATGGTAAAAATCATCCAGTAAATATGTCATGACACGGTATAAATTATAGTTAATTATCAAAGCTATACAGGTCTCTAAAACAGAAAAAATAAATTAAAGCAATTATTCTGGTAATAAAAAACTAACCAAAATCACTAAACAAATATTTAATGAATATTTGTTTATCCTTACTAAAAAAAAATCTATTGTATTATCTTGTTATCTGGCATTGTCTAGAAATAAGATAGTGTTAACAAAAATGTACCATACGAATTATACACTGAACACAAATTTTCAAGAATTAGAATATCACAAAATTCACAATACAGCTAGACCTGAACAACTAGTCAGAGAAACCCAAGATCTAATTCTTGCTCTATCATAAATCTGTACTCCAAGCCTAGTGCCTATTCCATTAGTGGACAGAATTTACATATAGCCAACAGTGCTTTGGAAGACATAATACATACAAACATAAGACATTATTATATGAAAATACTTTATTCTTTCCCCAAAGACTCAATAGACTTTTAAAATCAGTGCCATAAAACTAAGAATATGATTTGTATGATTTTTTTTTTTTAAGGCATGAGGAACCCAAGTTGAACAAACAAGCTGGGCTGTCAGTGAAGAAACTACTGACAAACCACAGGGTTTTGGGTGTTTCTAAATGTTGATATTGGCAAATGAAAGTAGGAAGTAGTACACGCATAGCCTTATAGATATATAGCAAACTAAACTCTGTTTCATGCAACAGCAACATGGAGTAGATACATGATTTTACTCTGACATCCTGGAATTGACTTAATGCAAGACGAAAATTTGGTGGGCATGTAGCATTTAGCTCAAACTATATGAAACTACCTGTGGGTACCTTGTTAAATGAAGAGCAGTAGACCAATCAAGAATTGATATTATTTTATATGAAACAGTCTGCCTTCTTATAAAAGCTTCAAGTTCATATGGTCTTTACATCTACTAGGACTTTCCATAAAAGTCAATAATAACCTAACTGATCTTTTAAGGTAATGTAGCCCACTGAAATACTCATGAAATAAATGTTTAATTCTTCTCTAATTCAATCTGGATGGCTCCTAAATGCTTTTCTCCAATCTAACAAGTTGTAGTTTTTTGGTGGTTGTTGCTATTTAGCTTTTGAAGAGTCAATATAAATCCAAGAGTTCATTAAATTACAAATATATATTTGTAGAAACTTGTTACAATATAGCCACAGTTTCGTCTGAAGGACCTACATATTCATTTCATTTACATTTGAGGAAATCTTAGATTACTTTAATGCTTTAACCTTTAAATTGCTCTTTATTTTAGATTGCTATTACATGCAGTGCTCACAATTCCACAGTCCAACTTTGGTTGGCAAATACAACCATCCTCAAACTAAGTGTGTGCTGACCTACTTTGCTTCGATGTAAGAAGGGCTGGCTGAAGTGTACATATTTGCTTTTTTTGTCCACTTAGGCTATAGACTTTCAGTTGTTTAGAAGAGCCTCATTTAATAGCATTTTTGCTCTCCTCCATACCTTGTCTATTTATAATGTTTAATACTTAGCTTTCACAATATCTGACTTGTATTTCTTCTCAGCAGCTGCCCTATGATTTCCCCAATTGATAGCTTATCTTTTTAAGTTCCCCTCCTAAAATGACACATTCCATTTTAGTAGTCTTTAATTTTCAGAGGGCAAGAGACAATTTTTGGTAGACAAAATAGATATGATATAATGACAAGAAACCAGCCATGTCAATTGCATACCATAAAGTCATGGTCCTACTTGTTTTCTGAGGGTATAAAATATCACACTGTTTTACCCATTTCACTCAGAGTCCTATCACTAGCAACATCTGCTAATTCTGCCTCCCCTACTCTGAGCCTCCACTTGAGTCATTTTATGATGGAATGTATGTTAATATTTACTGATCAGAAAATCTAAAGAATCATTTATTATGGCAAAAAAATTAGAAACAACCTAAAAGTTCTACAGTGGAAATTGACTGAATATTTTATACAGCAGAATACTAAGCTTTCACTACAGATTGTACTGTATTTTTATATCTATAGTGATATATTTATAGTTTTGTCATGTGAATAAACAGATTATAAAACAGAATGATATTATAACTATGAACAAATATGTATTACAAATATCCACTGGAAAAAGGTCTAGAAGGTATATATCAACTTCTTAACCCTTACTTTTGATAATAAAATTATAAGAATTATAAAATGCTTTATTTTTTCCCAGTATTTTCTAATTTCTCTGATAAACACATTATTTGTGTTTAGAAGGAGAAAGGGGTTTTTTTTTTAAGGTATAATCTGTTTTAAAACACATAGGCTGTACTGTAAAATTAAAAATAGATGTTTCCATTAACTTTATTTAAAAATATGAAATGAGTTTTCAGATTTCTCTGAATAATTGAAAACTTTGCTTTCTGTGTATAATTAGGTTTCTAAATTCTTCATATTCCCAAAGCATAATGGTCAGGGATATGAGTCAAACAAACAACAGACACGAAGCTGAAATCCAAGTCCAAGTGCATAAAGCAATTCCAGTCTCAGACATTTCTCATCATTCCAGAAAGAAAACAACAAAAAACCAACAGAATTACAACTGCTCTAATGATCTAGATTTTCTTCAATATCCATCCATCCAGACTACTGCAGAATAGAAAAGATCATGTGAAAACTTGGCCTGTTGTTATCACAATTTAAAAACAACAACAACAACTTTGCATAGCCCTACTGACAACTAATCATTATCATTTTTCCATAGGATTTCATTCTTAGTGTTCAATTACCAAAAACTCTGAATATCATCTATTCCCACTCAAATGATTAACTGCCTCTTTAAGTCTGAACCAGCAGGCTATTTTAATATTTGCCTTGTTTATCTGTACAACTTGGACATGGATTCACTCTAGCAGTACTCAAGAATGTAGGACATAATCAATGTTTCCAAATTCCATCAGCTCTCACAGGAGCTAATGTGCACAAGTGCTGATCTCATCTCCCTTGAGAAGCCTGGGAAAGTCTAACACAGACTCTCTATTTCTACCACACAACACTCTGTTCCTTTCCTTTCTTCTCAGTCTTCTTTTTTAAAAATGAGAGTTAAAAAATCCTTCTCATTACTGCTCATTTATCTGGAATAAAATATTGTGTGTGCCTCAGAATCCATTACAAAAGTAAATCAGGACTGTTTAAAAAAAAAAAAAGTCAGATGACTTCAAAAAGGATGAGGCTGTGCTTTACCTCTGTTTTTTAGAAATTTCAATGCAATACTCTAAGATATGTCGGCAGCACCCAGCTTACTTAGGCTTTCTCAGTTTACTCATTTATAAAGCAAAAAGTAACTCTGCATTCCAGTGAGGCTACAAGAAAGGTTAGAAATCTGACATGAAAGTTAGTAGGTGTATAATAACGGGAACTTTTCAAAGCATCTAGAGAGAAAAGTTTCATCTCCTTCTACTCTTCCTTTCTTTTCTGCAGAAAATCCATTAGTGGTCAGTCAAGAGCTGGGGCAGAAGCGGCAACCAGAGGTTAAGGATAGTGGCAGAGCCAGCGTCAGAGAAGCAGAGTGAGGTCACCTTGCCCCATCGTTCCTGGGTCCTTCCTCATGCTGGCCTCTTCTCACACCCGGCAGGCATAAATACAAAAGGCTGCCCAAAGAAGCCATTCCACCAAGCTCTCAACTTCAGATGCCTTCATGGACCAGCCACACATAGCATCAACCTGGGTCCCAGGGACTATAAAATGGTGAGGACTGTGGCAGACAGGACAGGGCAAGCCATACCCAATGCAGTTAAAGTGCTATCTTTTTAAGTGGCAAAAATAGAAAATATGTAAGCTAAGTCTGGCCCATGGAACTGCCACCTTGCAACTTCACCCACTCTCTCATCTATTACATCTAATTGAAAATTATAAACTATAAATTGAAAATAATAAATCCCACGTGGAAATGATCCACCATGAGGGAGGCTTGGCAGGTATGACAAACAGGAGGTTTACCAATTCATGAATCTGAGAAAACAAACGGGTTTGAAGAGACTGTGAAGTGAGTATACTCAAGAAATAAAAGAATAAGATCATAATGAAAGAACAAGATGTGATTAAAAATTAAAGACAGGTGTGCTTAAAGATGGTACAATGCAGGGAGATCCTAGTTTCTTTTCTCTGACCTGTGACCCACTGATAGCTCAGGAGGAAAGAGGGAGCAAAAGGTTAAAGGCAGGACAAAAGAGGAAGAGAAATCAGCAAAAATAGAAAGTATGCAAATGTAAGAGCAATTGGCAAGTTTTGTCAAACCTCAAAGATCCCAAACTGTCTATCACTCATATCCTCTTTTAGGGGGTGAAAAGGTAACTAGAAAACTGAATCCAGTCAATTAAAAGATGACACAGATTTCAGAATTGATATCTAACTGAACATATGCATTCGTTTCAGTGTCTCCAAAAACTCCTCTGAAATGGTAGTAAAGGGACTTAAACAAGGGAGTAAGAAAGCCAGACGGGCAAAGAGAGCAAAAGAGGAGAAAACAGCAACAGACTCGAGAAAGTTGACTCAGGGTTCTGCCTGACCCAGCAGGACCAAAACAACAGAGCTTGACGACAGCAAAGGGGAAAGACCAGTGGCCATCTGATTTATGTGATGGAAGTCTTGAAAGAATGGGGAGTGAGTGGCACTAAGTACTTTGAAAAGGGTGAAGGTGTCATTAAAAGCAGAAGGAAGCCAGGCTCGGTGGCTCAGCCTGTAATCCCGCGCTTCGGGAGGCTGAGGTGAGTGGATTGCCTGAGCCCGCGGGTTCGAGACCTGGGCAGCTTGGCGAGACCTCATCTCTACAATAAAATCAGAAAAGTGGCCGGGCATGGATGGTAGCGCGCGCCTGTGGTTCCAGCTACTTGGAAGGCTGAGGCGGAAGGATCGCCAGAGCCCAGCAGGTCGAGGCTGTGGTGGCCAGGAGCGGCCACTGCACTCCAGTCTGGGCGACAAAGTGAGACTTCAACTTAAAAAAAAAAAAAAAAAAGCATTAGTTGAAAGGCCACTTGAGAAGTTATTCTCGATTCTCACTTTTCACAGTTGAGAACCTGCCTTCTCCCCGACACTAGAGAAGACTGGAAGCTTATTCTCTGGAGAGAGAAATGGAGAATCTAGAGGAGGGGGCACCACTGAAAGCGCAAGTTTCTACTGAAAACAGGAAATTAGGTAAAAGTCCAGGCAGATTAAGTGGGATCTGCCCTCTGTGCTTTTCTCATCAGTAACCCAGATGACTCCAGGTAAGTGATCAGATAATTTTTTCCCCTAGAAACTCCTAAAATTTTAAGAAAAAAGACCTAAGGACAAGAGCTTCCAAACATCTTTACTACTGCCTATTTTAAAATATGAATGGGCAACTAAATAACAAACAAAAAACCCAGACATCTAAAGAAACTGTCTAATTAATATAAAAGCCAGAGATCAAAACAAAAAAGATCTTGGAAGCAAGAGACTAAGTAAAACCTAAAACCATTATTAACATTCTCAAAGACGAAAAGTATAGAAAAAAACAAGATGGTACATGCTGGGCACAGAGGCTCATGCCTGGAATCCCAGCACTTTGGGAAGCTGAGGTGGGAGAATCGCTTGAGCCCAGGAATTCAAGATCAGCCTGGGCAACACAGTGAGACTGTCTCTTCTAAAAATATAAACATTAACCAGCTGTGGTGGTGTGCACCAGTAGGTACAGCTAACCCAGGGAGGGTGGGGGGTAAGGGGGCCTGAGGCGGGAGGATCCCTTGAATGCAGGAGGGTGAAGTTGCAGTGAGCTGGAATCCCACTTCTGTATTCCAGACTGGGTGATAGAGTGAGACTTTGTCTCCAAAAACAACAACAACAACAACAACAAAAAAGCAAAAAAAACCTTGAAGAATGGTCTAGTCCCATCCTGCTTTTCACCATCCTGGCTATGTTTCACTCTATCTCACTCCAACCACAACCTTCGGTCTCCATTTTTGGCTTTCTTTACTGGAATTTTTGTCCCTCACCAGAAGAGCCACTGGGGCCTTAAAGCACAAAGACAGTGCTCTTGATATCTGAAAGTAGAAGTTTGATTGTATTTTCAAACCCAGACTTGTAATAGGCAGTAGTGCCTCTTTAATACTATAGAAATGATAAGAATAAAAATACCATAAAATATACATGTTATATATACAATAACCATTTCCTCCATTTTTCTAAGGCAGTTCAGATTTCAATAATATATTTTCCCTTGTCTCATATCCTATCAAAATGTCCTAGAAGATTTAATATTTCAGTTTCTAAATTACTTCTCTCCCAAAATGCTTCTGATACTCAGAAGTAGTTAGAAATTCTTGGTCAGATGTGTGATTTTTTTTTCACTCAGAAGCATGAGCACTTTTAATAATCTGTGGATTTTGGAAGACTAATTAGGGGACACAATTACCATGCCTAACAAGAAAATAAAAATAATTTAAACTATAGTTTTGGGTTTTAAGTTGGAGACTGCCTCGTGTTGATAGCAGATTGATAGCAGGCTGAAAGAAAAGAACACAATTTCTTGAATACCATAAAACTTTGTTAAAATTCTATCTACACTGAATTAAATTTTTGTAATCCACTGAGGATTAGAAATTCCCATTAGCTGAGTAACCAAAGATTTTCTATTTCACCGAGAAAAAGTCTACCAAACTACACTTACAAAAATAAATCTGACTCATTGAGGTGAAAAGAAATCTAGTTTAAGAACATGACCCTAGGGACTAACACCAAGTTTCAAAATTAGCAACAACTCACAGGCCCTGATAGGAGAAATCAAATTCAAGCCTATCTCCAAAAATAAATTTATAATACTGATAGCTAGAAGAGTTCAAACTGTTCAGACCATAAAGCACCCAAAGGGGTATGTTCTCAACTGATGGCACTGAAATGCACATTCTTTGGGCATTCCTTGTCATAAGCCACTGCTTATGTTCTATTCTCCCATATGTGGCTCCCCATTCCCTCTCCTGGAGGTAAAAAGAATCAAAGATGTCAGAGCCAGGTGCCGTGGCTCACACCTGTAATCTCAGCACTTCAGTAGGCAAGAGGATTGCTTGAGCCCAGAGGTTCAAGACCAGCCTGGGCAACTTGGAGAGACCTCGTCTCTACAACAAAATTTTTTAAAAAGTAGCTAGGCATGGTGGCATGCGCCTGTAGTTCCAGCTACTTGGAAGACTGAGGCGGAAGGTTCGCCTGAGCCCAGCAGGTCCAGGCTGTGGTAGCTGTGAGTGTGCCATTCCATCTGTCCTGGGCAACAGAGTGAGACTCCAACCCCTTCTCCCAGCCCCTCAAAAAAGTCAAGGAAAGCAAGTTTATACCTTCTTTCTTT
>NW_007257977.1:404486-439677 GCF_000164805.1 Carlito syrichta | reverse complement strand
CCACCCCGCCTCCTGCTGCAACTATGGCGATTCTTAAAAAAGAATATCCATCAATCATCTCATTAACTTCTCTCCACTCACCACTGACTGTGACTTCTTGGTTCTAACAGGATCTGATAATTTCCCAAACTTCCGGGTTCCAACTTCCCTGAGCTTCTCTATCAACTAATAGCACCAAAGCTCAGCTGTCTAGAAGGGATAATCCTTATCATGAAGTAGGTCACACCTGGATCACAGCACCAGTTAAGAAAGTGACCACAGCTCTAGCATTGGATTAAGGTAGAATACCACCAGGGGGCAGCATAAAGTTTTTGGAATTACATACTCATATCAGCACCCTTCTCAAGTGGTAAAGGATCTTGGCATTCTTCACCATAAGAGGTCTTGGAACCAAATGATACAACTAGGTAGTAGAACTGCAAGAACTAGAACCACTCTTTTCTGAGTCATCAATTGATGTGCTCTCCTCTGTACTCATGTGATTTTAATGTGCATCTAGTGACTACAATGAACAAGGCATTTTCTAGTTTTTCACGCAAACATACTGTATATTTGAGCTATTCTACAATCTCACAAGACCATGTCTAGGATCTCAAAGCAGTGCAAAAGCTAAAAACTTAAAGAGCACCAGTTTACTGGAAAGACAAATCTTAAGACTATTGCTGTAAGTATCCTTGCTTTATTCAAAATTTTAATAAGTTTTACTCTCTGGTTTCCATAACTATAATCTATTGCAACAAAATTAGAACCTTGCAACTATCAATGACCACCAAACTTTAGAGAAATTATATAAAATTAGCAAGCTGTAAAATGAGTTAACAAAAAGCATGATAAAACAATTTTTAAAATTTTTGAACAAGCACAGCCAAGGCTGTTTTACATTAAGTCTAATGCACTGTTTGCTCTTTAAAAGACTGGTCATATATCACTGTGGTATGTTACACTGAAAGAACCAAAGTTCAAAATAATATATATAAAAGTATTCTCTGAAGTTTCACAAGCATTTGCAATGTCTCTATCATTAATATACATGTGATACCAAACCATGACTTTAAACAAATAGCCATTCAAAACTTAGAATCAAAACGCTCCATAAATAAAATTGAAAGATAAAAAACTACATGACAAAATATTTTTAAATTTGTCATAGATAGCAAATATGAAGAGCTCTTAAAAAATCTGATAAGAAAGACTTTAAACAAAGATTACAAATAGGCTAATCACACACACACAACATACACACCAACAAACATAGAGGAAAAAAGTTCATTCTCACCAGTTTAAAAAAAGAAAAGAAAAAATGAATACAATAGCAAAATGTCATTATTTAGCCATCGAGTTGATAAAGATAAAAATAAGTCACACTAAAAAGAATCAGTGTCACCAAAGGTCCAAGTTCCACCAATTCTACTGCTTAAGTATATCATAAATCCATTTACAGTCATATGTTGCTTACCAACAGGGAAACACATCATTAGGCAATTTCGTCATTGTGCAAACATCAAAGAATTTATCTACACAAACCTAGATGGTATAACTATTGCTTCTAGGCTATAAATCTCTACGGCATGTTGCTGTACTGAAGACTGTGGCAACTGTAACACAATGGTAAATATTTGTATATATAAACATAGAAATGGAACAGTAGAAGTACAGTATAAAAGATAAAAAATGATACGCCTGTACAAGGCACCCATCAAAAATGGAGCTCATAGGACTGGAAGGAAGTTGATCTGGATAAGGCAGGTAGTGAGTGGTGGTGAGTGAACATGTGGGACCTGGGACATCACGGTACATTACTGTAGACTTTATAAGCACTGCACACTTAGGTTAAACTACATTTATTTAAAACATTTTTCTTTCTTTAACAAGAAATTGACTTTAGATTACTTTAACATTTTTACTTCATAAACTTTTTATTTTTTAACACTTTTTATTCTTTTGTAATATAGCTTAATATAGTGCAAACACTGTACAGCTGCAAAAAATATTTTCTTTCTTTATATTTTTATTTTAACAATTTCTTTTTTAAAATTTATTTATATTTTTACTTTTTGGCTAAAAACTAAGACGCAAACACACACATTAGCCTAGGCCTACAAAGGGCCACGATCATCAGTAACACTGCCTGCCACCTTTACATTTTGTCCCACTGGAAGATCTTCAGGGACAATGACACACATGGAACTATCATCTCCTATGATAGCAATGTTTTCTTCTGAAATACAGACCTGCCTACGGCTATTTTAGGACTTATTTTTAAATATGCAGCAGGAGTGCATTCTAAAATAATGATAATAGGTATAGTAAATACACAAACCAGTAACACAGTCATTTATTTTCATTATTAAGTATTGTGTAACTGCATTGCTGGATTTTTATACAACTGGCTGTGCAGTAGGTGTGTTTACATCAGCATCACTATAAACACTTAATATGTTGTGCTAAGATGTTAAGACATCTATGACATCACTAGGTGATAGAAATTTTTCATCTGCATTATAACCGTATGGGACCACTGCTGTATATGCAATCTGTCACTGACCAAAAGTTATGTAGCGAGTGATTCTACTTCACTCCAATGCAACCACTGTTGTTTGGACAATGCCTCATTGTCTAAAATTCATTTGAATTGCTACCACAGCCTCCTCAATACTAATCGTGTATAAACCCCAATCCCATCCAAACTTCAAATGCACAGATGGCAAAAGAGAATTTTTAAAACTGAAAACTGTGTGATTCCCATCTTTGAAATCCTGCAATTACTTACCATTGTTCTTAAAATAAAATCCACACTTATACCTGGAACACCATCACCACATGCTTCACATGACTGGCTTCCACTAACATTCAGGCCAACACTTCTATGTTATCTCTTCAAACAAGGCTTCTATGAGCACCCACTTTGTCTTAGTTTGTTTTGTGCTCCTATAACAGAACTGAAGGCTAGAAGGTCCAATTCAAGGTACTGGCATCTGTTGAGGGTCCTCTTGCTGTCTCACCCCATGGTGGAAGGTAGAAGGGCAAGAGAGAAGAAGGGGGGGTGAATTCATCCTTTTATAAAAATGATCCATTCCTACAATAATGGCTTTAATCTATTTGTGAGGAGAAAACTCTCATAACCTAATCACTTCTTAGAGGTCCCACACTTCAGAACACATCGCATTCAAAATTAAGTTTCCAAACATGAACTTTGGGGGACACATTCAAGTCACAACACTCTTATCTACATCATCTTAATTGTTAAATATCTTTCTACCCTACCAGAATAGAAGCTCTATGAGGGAAGGCCTCTTGATTGTGGTTTTCATTTTGTATCCCCAGGAGCTAGCACAGTGCCTAGCACATAGTAGGCACTCAATATAATTATCTGTGCCATGAATGAAAAAATGATTATTAGAGAAAGAAGGTGGCCAACTAATTTGATCCTAGGAACATACTTCTTAATTCTAGATTCTTCACCACACAAAGATTGACCAGATTATCCTCTTTAAAACTCACTTTTCCCCATCTATAATAAAGAATAAGTCCAAAAACTATTAGACATTTGATCAAAAGACAATTTTAGAAAGTATTGTCTTTAAAAATACAGCTAGGATTTTCAAATGGGAACAAAGACTTCCTTTAATCATACCATTTCTTCTTCAGACTCGCTTTGGTAGGAAAGGAAAACACAATGAGCCCCACTGGCTTCGGTAAAAATATAATTTCTTAAATATACAAAGGGAAGCAGTCAACCAATTGCTATACCTAAGGAGAAGGTCCAGAGAGGTTCAACTTTTTATTCTTTGCTATAAGCAATGGAAACATAAAATCCAGTGTCAATGCTATAATATAAAAATGAAAAATATTCAAAGTTTATAATATCATGCTTGCCCAATGATAAATTCAAAGAAAAATACTTGACTTTTTTTTTCAAATTGTACACACAGCCATCTTCCATCTAAAATTAAGCCTTCTTCACTCTTTTCAAAGCTACCAAAATCCTCCTCAGTGATATGTCTAATCAGATTTCTATGAGTACCACAGTAGTAACCACAGCCTAGATAGAGGAACTTACAGATGTTTCTGGAGGTAAAATAATCTCTACATCCTTTATAGATGAGTTGTTCATTAATCTGTAGTAGTAACTGAGACATTGGTAGGAATAACAAGAGAATACAGGCACAACTGAGCAACACAGAATCAAGATGGCATGTCCCTAATTACTCCTAGACACTAAAATAGAAATGCAGGCATTACTGTCCTGAACCGCCATTTTTTGAGTTGGAGCCTCACTCTGTCGCCTAGGCTGGAGTGCAGTGGCACACTCACAGCTACCCCAGCATTAACCTGCTGGGCTCCAGCAATCCTTCTGCCTCAGTCTTCCAAGCAGCTGAAACTACAAGAGTGCACTACCATGCCCAGCTAATTTTTGATTTATTGTAGAGACGAGGTCTTGCCAAGCTGCCCGGGCAGGTCTCAAACCTGCGGGCTCAGGCAATCCACTCACCTCGGCCTCCCAAAGTGTTGGGATTACAGGCTGAGCTGAATTGCCTTTTTTATGCCTGCTTGTAATGTTGAGTTTTAAAAATTCTGTATGCATTAATACCTAAGCCATTTGACCAAAGACAGTCTCACATACAATGAGAACATGATGTTATCATAACTGAAAAAGGTGGCATAGCTCATTAAAAGTGTTTCAAAATCTTGTCAAGTGATCTAAAGATGTAAACTGTGAGATAAAACAATTTAACTTTCAAATGTCACAGGTTATTTCAGTATAAAAAAGAAACAAGGAGCAAGAAAAAATATGTATTTAATTTGTAGAACAAAATGTCAGTCGTGAAGATCAAAACTAGAAAATGACTAAGAACAGCAAGTATGTACTACACCCAGAGGAAGAGAATCTCTCAGTAAGAGGGGTAAATTTTAGCACCTAGAAATGCCCAACAATAGTTTTTCAAATTATTTCTGGAAACCACTTTCTTACCATAAAATAACTGTGGCATCCCATGGGTTTCCATTCCATACCTTGATCATGTTCTACTCCTGTGGTAGAGGAATCAAACTACACACACAAGAGTCACAAGACCTAAAGTCAGTTGTGTTTTTATAGAGCTAAATGCACATTATATAGAGATCCTGTTCATTAAAGGAACTTGATCAGCATTTAGAGAACAGATTATCAAAGCATTCTGGCAAGGCTCTAGCCACATCAATTACACTAAAGACAACAGCTCAAATTTATCTTCTATTTATAAACCTAATGAGCTTTTTCTCTGTGGTATAAAGAGGCCCAGCACTAAGGAGCTAAGGACTGAAAATTATACATATTGACAAAAGCCAAATCACCGAATCAAAATAAAACCAAACATATATTAAGCATGTACTATGCATTAAAGCACTGCCCTGGGGGTTCTGTATGTCACAAAGAAGAATAGGCCATAAATCCTACCTAACTAGGTTAAAACGTTCAAAAGCAGACTTCTGCTCTTCTCATCCAAATCAACTCCTCCTGAATACCTTTTTCGACTTAGTACACTGTAATTCCACCCTGCCATTTGCTCTGGCTAAGACTCAGTTGATGGGTGAATGTACATGCGAGCATGTGCGTTCTTTCTCCCTCCTTTCCTAACCGTGCCAACCTCCAGTCCAATTGATTAGAGCCAATGCCATCAGCTTTACCTTCTAAATATATCCAGAAACCAACCACCTCTAATACCCCTGCTATCTGGTCTCCTTTTTCCACCTTTACCTTCTTAAAATCACTTCTGTGTTCAAAACCCTTTATGTTGGATCTCATTCCAAGTTAAAAAAAAAAAAAAAAAAAAATCAAAGCTCTTACTAGACCCTACAAGGTTCCAAAGTGATCTGGCTCCTGCTGCCTATCTGGTCTCACCCTCCTCCCTCCTCTCATGCCCTCTCAGGTAGCCACGTCCTCTCCCCACTTGTCCATTCCCTAATATGCCAAACATGCTCCTACCTCAGAACTTCTGCCCTTGAGGTTCCTTCTTCTGGAATATTCTTCCCCAGATAGCCTCATAGCTCACTCCCTTGCCTCCTTCAAGCCTGCTTAAATATCATTTATATCAATTGAACCTCCCTTGACCATGACCATGACCTTTCATACTACATATCTGTCTTGTTCAATGTCTTTACAACTTGAGGTGGGTGGGGGGAAAAAAAGCAAATGTAGGATTAAGGATGGGGATAACAGAATTTGCAGAACTCTGGAAAGAGGCAAACAGGAAATTCTGGGGTTGTGATCAAGACACTATTAAAAAACTGTGACCATGGGTTGGGTTAGGAGGTCAGAAGCCAGGCAGAAAGAAATTAGATTAGGTAATTCCCTGGAGCTTAAAGAAGAACAGGTTTTGTGGCTGCCTTAAAGTGGAGATGACTATAACAAGAGGTGGAGAGACATACAAGGTAGAGATTTCTGGGCCAGAACAATCTATACCTGTACAATGACCACTTGTATCTAGTGCTGAATTGTACCCCACATCTTTAAAATAAAAATTTTTTTAAAAGATTTAAAGATATGACTGATGCTTATCAGCTTAGTCACAGAGCAATAAGGGCAAGGATTTGCAAAATAGGTCATGGCAGAGAATACCAAAGGCATCCAAGATGACGTAGGGAAGAAGAATTTTTAAGAGTCAGGCACTGCTTTGAACCAATCATGGCCCAGGCTGGCTCATCAGTTGGAGTGGATTCAATGAAAAGAGGGAGTGGGAGGGCTGTAGTTTATCAGTTGACCAAGGCACAAACCTTGAGAAGGAAGCCCAACTTCTTTCCAGCTACAAAGGAGAGGGTGGGGCTACCATGGAATAAATAAGCTTTTGCAGGACTGGCCACATTTCTCTCAAAAGTGGAATAAGAGAGTTAGGAGGCGGGTGGTATCAGAAGGATAAGGGCTTGCCCCCACAGCCTGGCTGGAGTGAGAGACAGGAAGTACCATAGAAGGCCAAAGGTAGACACTAGTTTGCCCATAGTAAATCATTTCATCACACATGAAGGTACACACACCTCAAAACAGCAGAGAACACCCAAGGTACATGAAGACTTTGCATGATATGAACAAAAAATATGTATTTTTTCCCTAACTAGTTTTTCTCACAATTTGTTTTTCTTTTTAAGAAATCAAGGTCTTACTATGTTGCCCAGACTGGCCTTGAATGCCAGGGCCCAAGTAATCGCTATGCCTCAGTCTCCTGAGTAGCTGGGATTATAGGTGTATGTCACCACTGCACCTGATTTTTTTTTTCTTTTCAACTTCATTTTGTTCCTGTTAGAAGCCAGAAGTTTGGTGTCATGCTTTTATCACTCCCATTTAAAATGTAGATTTAGTGGGCAAAATCCAAGAAAATCCAAAACAAATTTGTTTCTAAGAGGTGAAAGCACTTTCAAATGACAAATCACAGTGTACCAGAGCCAAGTGCTCTGAGGGGGTATGTTTGCATGTAGTGTTGGGAGAGCAGAAGAAATACAAAAATGCCCATAAGATTATGCACAGAAATACAAGATTTTGTTTTGAAGTGAATGACCTGTGGCCAGTTCCTAAAGACATGCATTACTCTTGCTGGTTTCTCCTTAATAGATATCTCCTTACAACTATGAACCAGAGAGTCCCTCAACCTCGAGGCAGAAGTAGATAAGGCAATGGGTTCTCTGAAGAGATGCTCCCAAACTCTATTAATGGGCATTTTTTAAGATGGGCAGCTCTGCAGAAACAGTTTCTATGAAAAAAGGTTACTCACATCCAGAGTGAGCACAGCCTTAGACTGGGAAAGGGAGCAAAGAATTATCAATTGAGGAACTTCTTGCAATAGTCTCCCTGGGAAGGGTCTGATACATTCTGCTTGCTTAGTCCCTGTCTGTGGCTATAACAGAATATCTGAGATTGAGTAATTATAAATAAAAGAGGTTTATTTTGGCTTATGGCTCTGGAGGCTGGGAAGTCCAAGACCAAGCAGCCACAGCTGATTGGCTTCTGGTGAGGGTCTCATGCTGTGTCATAACATGGCAGAAGGCATCATGGGGCAAGAGGGCTCATGAGAGAAAACCAAACTGGCTTTTGTAACAGAGCCACTCTCATGATAACTAACACACTCTCTTGACAACCCATTAATCCATTCATACATGGATTAATCCATTCATGATGGCAGAGTCCTCATGACCCAATCACCTCTTAAAAAGTCCCTCTTACTATTGCTATATTGGAGATTAAGTTTCAATGTGAGTTTTGGGGTGAGAAACATCCAAACTATAATACTGACAGATGTTCTAATCATGTCTTCTCATCTTCAGATGTATGCTTTTGTTACAGCAGCCAGTTTCTTCCTGGTACCTTATATTTCACTTAGATGAAATTTTAGACTATAAGTTGAATTGCAGTGGTTTGATATTTGGGGGACCTTAGAATGGTATATTAGTTTCCTATGGCTGCTATAATAAATAAATACAAACTGTGGCTTTAAATGGAAATTTATTATTAGAGTCTAGAGGTCAGACGTCTAAATTCAAGGTGTTGGCAGGGCCTTTCTCTCTCTGGAGACTGGAAATTTGTTTCTTGCCTTCCTATCATCTGACGCCTGCTGGCATTCCTTGGCATTCCTCAGTTTGTGGTCATAGCACTCCAATCTTTGCCTTGTCTTTACATTGCCTTCTCCTATGTATGTCAAGTCTCCCTCTGACCCTCTCTTATAAGGACACATATGATTGTATTTAGGGCTTACCTGGATAATCCAGGATAAGCTTTTCTTCTCAAAAGCCTTAATCACATCTTTTGCCCAATAATGTTTACTCCCCTACCAAGATATCCAAATACCAGTTCTGAAAATATTTTCAGTGATTTTGCTTCTGCATTGGATTTTTTGGGTCATAAATTCAAGACCATTGTGTAGCCTCATAAAGTCTTAAATCTGTATTTCTACATTTCACTTGCAGCTTTTACACTCGTCTCTTTCCTGGAAAAGTCATTCACACCGATTAATGGAGCCATCTCCCTCTAACTGATTCCCTTCATATTTCTTCTTTAGAGCAAAATAACCTAAACAAACCACCTCTTTTTAGACTAAGGGCATACCAGAGAGAGATTGGGAGGAGGGAAACAAAAAGGCTGCAGTTCATTCATATTTTATTTAAATTTGAGGACCTATGACTAAGAATTTTAATTTTAGTTACATTCTATAAAGCACCTAACCTGAAAAACGTATATTCTTCAACACAAACGTGCAGAACATGAGCAGAGACTGAGACAAATGATGTAAAAGCCAATCCAGGGCACAGTTTCTTCAATCACAGTCAACCATAGCAGTAAGATTTGAGTGCGTTAAGACCCACTCAAAGGCATATTCACTTACTAATTTGTAACTTTTATTCAGAAGTACTCCATATGTGCATGAAAATATATAGTTAGATTTAAAACTGTCAGCGGATTAGTAAAGCACCAGGTGCAGAAAAGGCTCTTACAAAATGTGTTGAATGAATGAATAAGTGGAATTAATCATTACTAGTGCCTAACAAATCTGTGCACTTCCTCTTAATTAATACCTTAGTTCCTATCTGAGGGTTATTCTTCATTTTTAAGGAACATTGAGCCAGTGTCCACAAGAAGGACAAAATAATACACTGAACTTGGAGTTACTATATTATTCCCAAATGATTAGAAAGGATTTTTTTTTTATTTCTGAAATCCATATTTTATTGAACACCTACTATGAAAGCACTGTGCATCCCTGACAATGAGCAATTCATAGTCTTGGAAGCGGAAAAAAGAACATACAAAGGTAGGCTAAACAGAATACAATTTGCCCAAAGTGTGGAATAGTAGATAAGCACAAATACTATGCGCTTGGATAAAATAAAAGCAAAAATTAGTTATTATTGTCACAGCCTTTACGTAAGAAAAGCAATGAGATATTTTCCAAAATCTATAATATACTTTATGTCCCAGAAATCTCATTTCCTGCTTACAGAAATATTTAAAAAGTGAATCAGGATATATGCTCCAAAATGTTTACTGGAGTCCTGTTTATAGAACAGGATTTCCAAAAGCACCTAAACATCCTTCACTGTCTGGAGAAATAAATTTAGTAGCATCTCACAACTGAATATTATGCAGTCATTTCAAAGAACGAGGTATATCTGTATATACTAACATATCTGTGAAACATAGATACTATTTTAATTTAAAATGTATTAATAGATTACATATATGTGGGCATACACATTTCTATGTATAGATGTACATATATATGTGTAAGCATAAAACATCTAGAAACATCCATATACAGAGGCTGTGGGGGAGCAGGGATAGAGAATTGGAGAGGGTAAGAGAATTTCACTTGTTTTTCCATTATCTATATATAATAATTATGTATCATTCTATACTTTGCAAAAAATACAAATTAGAGAGTGGGAGGAAAGGAGAAAAAGAAGAGGAAAAAGAAGAAAAATTATCGAAGAGTTCTCAAATTCAGGGCTACATATGTCTCTTTCAACATACGTAGCCACTGAGCAGCAGCTGGCAAGGTCCAGGCAGTCATAGAATTCACCTTCATGTACAGCCGTGCCCTCTTGGGATTTCCACTCCCCTCCCTATTTGGAAACCATGTTGCTTGGGACCTGCCCCAACCCTGCTGGCAGTGGTAGTTCTCACAAGACCAACAGAAAAGACAGAAGGGAAGTAGGACCTGGAGACTTCCCATGCTCCCTAAGCTCCCTAGGCCCCCTTTTCTCCTTTCCTCCCACTCTCTAATTTGTATTTTTTGCAAAGCACTGCCATTCCCCAGTACTAGAGCTAAGCTCATTCATCCATCCCAAGCCCTAAAGCTTGCTTAAGTGATGAAATTCCCAGCAGTCTGAGCATTCTTTGGAAAGACCCACCCAACCAAGACCTACCATTTCTCTTTCCAGCCAAAACAAACCAAATAAATCTTTCTCTTTCTAGCCAAGATCTGAATAGAAAAACAGACAGGCTTCTAACATGCAGATTGTTTTATCCTCTCTCCTTTCTAATGTTACAAGCTGTAAAAACATCATCAGCAGAAGCATGCAGTCACAGTGATGGGCTACCCAGGCTGCAGCATGTTTCTGGAAACCCAGACTAGAAGTTTGGGCTTTCTCAGTTTCTCCAGGTCACTGAGCTCCTCCCAGCCCATTCAGAGAAGAGTAGAGACTCTCCATACCATTGCCCACCTGGCTTCATCCTGCTGCCTGGGTACGGCAGAGCAACGGAATAGGTGTGGGCTACTCAGGCCATTCAGAACCTACTTTCCAAACATTATTTACTTGGACCCCAATTTGCCACCCTCCTTATGCCACCTATACTCTTATTTACTTAATGCTCTTTAAACTGACTCATATGGTCTCTCTTTTTTAAACTAAGCCTTGTACTAGGCAACAAATTCCATGAAAACAGGTGTTAAATTATTTTTAAAAACCAATGAACAACTGAGAGTTTTTAAGTGTTTTCTGAGTCCCACGGTACATGAAACAGTTTTATGTTTTGTTTTGTTTTCTCTTTTTGAGTCAGGGTCTCACTCTGTTGCTTGGGCAGCAGTGCAGTGGCATAATCATGACTCACTGCGGCCCCGACCTCCCAGGCTCAGGTAATCCTTCCACCTCAGCCTCCTGAGTAGCTGGGACTACAGGCATACACCACCACGCATAGTTAATTTTTTGTAGAGACAAAGTCTCACTATGTTACTCAGGCTGGTCTCGAACTCCTGGATCCAAGCAATCCTTTTGTCTAGGCCTCCCTAAATGCTGGGATTGCAGGTGTGAGCCACTATGTCCAGTCATAAACAGTGATTGAGTACGGTATTCTAGAAATTAAAAAAACAAAAAACAAACAAAAAAAACACCTCGGAAAATGTTCTGAGGTGCAAACAAAAAAAGCACTGTAAATCAACTCTGGGAGCACCACTTACACAGAAGTATGGCACTGCCATCCATGACCACAAAATCATTTATCTTTAACAAAAAAAGTAAATGGAGTAAGTAAATGGGGAAACAGGACAAAGAGAAAATTCCTTTTGTGAGCTTCCTCTATCACTATTTTCAATTTACTTTAGATCAAACTGCTTTTGGTCTTAAGGATGGACCCCTTTTTGTTTTGAATATTTAAAAGACAATTTCAGTTTGGGAGTATGAACAAGTTCTAGAGATGTATATTGGTGACGGTTGCATAACAACATTAATGTATTAAATACCACTAAATTTTGCACCTAAAAATAGTTAAAATGGTAAATTTATCTGGGCGTGGTGGCATGCATCTATAGTCCTAACTACTTAGGAGGCTGAGGTGGGAGGATCCTTTGAGCTCAGGGGTCTGAGGCCATACTGAGCTATGATCATGCCACTGCACTCTAGCCTAGGTGACAGAGAGAGATTCAGTCTCTTAAAAAAAAAAAAAAAGAAAGCCAGGTCTGGTGGTTCATGCCTGTAATCTCAGCACTTTGGGAGGTGGAGGCAAGAGGATTGCCTGAGCTCAAGGGTTGGAGACCAGCCTGGGCAACTTGGCAAGACCTCGTCTCTACAATAAATCAAAAAAATTAGCTGGGCATGGTGGCACACACCTGTAGTTCCAGCTACTTGGAAAGCTGAGGCAAAAGGATTGCCAGGACCCAGCAGTTGAGGCTGAGGTAGCCAGGACCATGCCACTGCACTCCTACCTGGGCAACAGAGTGAGACAGAGTGAGACTCCAAAAAAACCAAAACAAAACAAAACAAAAAAACCCAGGTAAATTTTATGCATATTTTGCCACAATAAAAAAAAGCATTTTTTAAAAAGTCAATTACATTCAGCAAATGAGCTAAGGTGAATCAAGAGATGTCACCCCACAGTGGACTTGAGCAGGTTCTAAGGGTGGTCTGGCACAGCCTAGGTAAACAAGTCTGCCTTTACCCTCTGACCTTCTCTACCTCTTCAGGGGCTTGGCTATGGTATGGAAGGAAAAACTGAGCAGTTCAGGAAAGAAGGAAATTATAAGCAGTCAGTTAGCTAAACGTTAGCATCCCTTTGCTGCATGGTTTGATGTAAGAGAAAGTAGCATTTTGAGCCCCTCTCCATCTGTAAAACACAGGGTGGAAGGCAGGTTATCATTTTCTTTTTTTTTACCAACTTTTCTGAGATGACTGAGGATGAAATGATAAAAGATAAAATCTGACTGCTAGATCATATATGGATACACATATAAAGCTCTTTTATATTCAGTGATGTTTTATGCAGCAGTAGTAACCTTAGAAATTAAGAATTGGGAATATATTTAATTGACTTCTGACCTATATGGGTTTCAGCTGGCATCAGCCAGACTGGGGTTGGGGGGTCCACATGTACAATAGAAAGTTAATCAAATGAATCAGCACTTTTACATGCAATTTCACAAAACTATTTTTTATTTTTCTGAGTTGGAGTCTCACTCCGTTGCCCAGGCTGGAGTGCAGTGGCACACTCCTGGTCACCGCAGCCTTGACTTACTGAGCTCTGTTGATCCTTCCACCTCAGCCTTCCAGGTAGCCGGAACCATAGGCGCGTGCTACCACACACAGCTAATTTTTTTTTTTTTTAATTGTAGAAGCGAGGTCTCACCATGTTGCCCAGGCTGGTCTCGAACCCACAGACTCAGGCAATCCTCTCGCCTCGGCCTCCCAAAGTGCTGGGATTACAAGTTTGAGCCACTGCACCCAGCCCCACAAAACTATTTAAGGAAGCTCATATTCGGTAAATATAGGGCATGATCATGATTTTGTGATAGCAATATCATAGACAGATATGCACAGAAAATAAGAATTTAGATCTACATACAAAACTACTAACAGTTATTCCTGATGACTTAATTGTGCTTATCATCTCATGGTTAAAAATTTGTTACCATGAACACAGTTACTATTTTCATAATCAATAAAAAGTCACACAAATAAAATCAGAGTTTTAAAAACTAGATGTCCTCCCCCAATACACACAGGCAAACACACCCCATTTCCCTATTCCACTCTGAAACAAACAAACAAACAAACAAAAAAACACATATATACACCCATCCTCTATTATAAACAGCAACTGAGAGGAGAGACCCAGCGAGCTTACAGACTAAATTTAGCAGACAGATCTAAGCTACAGATTCTTTTAAAAACCCTGAAATAGTTCTGGTCTTATGACACTAAACTTCATAGGCCTGTTACTCTGGGCCTCAGTTAATGAGCTTCTAGTTTTATCAAATGGCCACAGGAATTACATATTATTAAAAATAGCCCACAATATGCCAGCTGATGCAATGTCTTGGCAAACAGCAACTTGTTTCTGCATTTCTATGAAACACCTAACCCATGTAAATCAAATTAACAAAGGTCAAATTCCTTAGAAGCAGGTTACTAACTGCAAGAGTCATAAACAACTGTACAGCATATTCTTAATAAGAAGAAAAAGGTTTTTTAAAAGAAAGAAATGTACATTAGTCTTTTATTTGAAAGTACTTTATAAAATTATCCAATTTTCTTGGCAAAATTTTGTGTGAGTGTACTGAGCCTACTTTACATAAAGACACAAAGACTCAGAAAGTGATTTGATATTAGGTCTTTGTACTACAAATTGAATTCTCTTACACCAAAGAATTATCCAGAATTGATCATTAAATTGTTTAAATGGATAGAGCCAAAAGATCTGTTTCTTCTTTTAAAGTTTAAAAAGATTTCTACTAGAATTATATTCTATCAGGATTTTAAAATTTATACAGAATTTTATTTCAAACTTACATTCTTCTTTTAGGGCTAAAGTCTTACAACAATCTACATAATTTTCAAACTATCAATCTTTTAATAAAATAAAAAAGATGGTTTTCTTCTTGTATCTTTTGATACAAGAGTTTACAAAAACATTTTTTACTTTTTATTTTGAAATAAATTTAGATTTATAGAAAAGTTTCAATAATAGTACAGAAAACTGAGGCATATCCTTCACCCAGCTTCCTCTATATTAACAACTTAGATATCAAAACCAGGAAGTTAACATGTTATAATACTATTAACAAATATCAAAACCAGGAAATTAACATGTTATAATACTGTTAACTAAACGACCTATCTTCTTTGAGTTTCACGTATTTTTCCTAATATCCGATTCTGCATTCCCACAATCACTTAGTTTGGTGTCCCCTTTTCTCCTCTCTTATGTGGCAGTTCCTCCATCTTTCCTCACCTTTCATAACCTTGACAGTTTTGAAGAGTACTACCTATTTTGTAGAATGTCTCTCAGTTTGGGTTTCTCAGATGCCTTCCTTATGATTAGATCGAGGTTATACATTGTTGGCAAGAACATCCCAGAAGTGATGTTCTACTCAGTGATCATATCAAAGGGCATATGCCGTCCATCTGTCCAACTGCTGGTAACGCTAACCTTGATTCTCTTGCTTAAGTTAGTAATCTTGGAGAGGTGCTTTTGTAAACATGGTTCTAGAACACAGCAGGTCTTCAATAAATGGCAGCTATTATTACAGTAAAGTTCAGACTTAGAGCATTAATTTTGGAATCAGGTAGACTTGGGTTCCAATGCCCACTCTATCAGTTCCTGCCATGTGACCATCGGCAAGTTTTTTAAGTGCCCTAGCCCTTTTCCTTCAGTGAACCATAAAAACAAAGCTACATGAAAAATTGTTATGAAGTTGTTATAAAAGTTATTATGAAAATTAAATAAAATACCATATGCAAAGCACCAAGTGACTAGAATGGATAAGTGCTCTATGAACTCAATCATTATTATTTCTTTCTACAAAATCAAACACTATGAACTAAGATAAAGGAATCTGAGATCTGATAAGAAAGGTGACTTGGGGGCCTTCTGGAAGCTGGATGGGAGGATGTCAGACGGGCAGGAAGGCATGGGAGAGCCTCGGCTATGGAAGGGCCAAGAACATGTCTCTCTTATTCCGCCTCATTGTTCCCTTGGATGAGCAGGTTGTGCAATTAGAGCCTGAACACAACAAAAGTTATTCATGCTTGATTTCTAGCACATTAACCACATGATGCAAGAGCCGAATCCTGTGGCGGGTTCTCTCTTGTAAAATTACTACCCTCTGCCTGCTGGGTTCTCCTGCAGGGATTTTTAGGCTATGACACAGGATATCAAAATTTTTTCTTCTGCAGTTGCTTTTGCTGTTTCATTTGAGTTTAGATTTATAAGAGGGCATTTCTAGGATACCTAACATATGGTGTTAAAAAACATATTAGTAAACAATCTTTCCCTTTAAAATATAAATCTAATCCTGAAGGAACCAGAAAATAAACTTCAAACCAACCTCAGCGGTCTTGACAGGCCGATCAAAATTTTAAATACTTCTCCTTCAGACCACAGAAAGAATTATAAAACTAATATTACACCACAGCCTTTTGTGGATTTAACCTCAACTTTGGAAATACACATCCTTATTTATAAACGTGAAAGTATAATAATATTTACTGTACTGCAGGAAGGAATGGATTACTTCATACAGCTTAGACGGTAACTACAAAAGCACTACAGCATCATTATATGTCAAAGTAATTAGAAAATCAATACAATGATACAAGAGCCTTGCTACTGTCATTCCTAACCAACCTCTTCAGCATCCATACCTTAAAGCCCAGGAAGCTAACAGCTACCTGTGTTCTCTCAGTGCCAAAGTGGGAACCTTTATGCCATGAAAATTAAAAGGACTCACAGTGCTCTGAACAAACCAATCTGGCAGATGGAGCTTGATGTTCTGGCTACGAGACTAGAAAGAGGACCACTGGCCCAGGTTACTTGTAAGTTACTCTGAAGAACACTGAAATTTCAGAGGCCTAAATTGCCTAGCAGTTTAAGTAGAGAATTGAATAGTGGTCAGGAGTCTAAGTTCTTTCCTCAGCATACCCCTTCCTGAGAGATGGAAGGTCCATCACTTCTGGGCTTTCCCAGCTTCTTGCTCCTCCTCCTAGAAAGGAGGTAGATGGAAATAGCTACCGTGTACTGGAAGCTTACCATGATGTAAGCTTTTTACAAGTACCAGCTCATTAAATACAAAACAATTCAACAAAAAAGAGATAAGAATACCTATTGACAGGTAGGGGACCTAGGCCCTCTTCAAGAAGTGAGGTGCTCAAGGTCACATGCTGAAGCAGAACCCCAACAATAGGCTCCCAAGCCTATGTACTTCCGCACCAAAGGTGCACCTCCAACTAGGGATGCCATAACTCCCCTTCAAACCTTGAGTTAATGCTGATAGACAGTTCGAGAATGTGTTTTCAGTTCCTTAAAATGAGGTGCACTGTAACTACTATCATTAGATGGTCGTTGTTATTATTAACAAATTCTTTTTTCTCCCTCTTTTCCCTGTCCTTTCTCTCGGAGCTTTTCCGGTATATATGTAGGGTCAAACATTCCACCCCTCAGGAGACTCCAAACAAAGGATCTCTTGACTCTGCCTCTCTTTTGCCAGTATGACCCATCCACTGTCCCCACCCTTATTCCATTAGTTGGGAGACAAGAGCAGTTTTCCTGTCAAGCCTGAGCTAGGGACACAGCCTTCCCTCTGAGCTTTGAAGTGTCCCTCGCTACCTCTGTTGCCAGGGCACATGTCACACATAGGGATAAACTGCCTGGAAGAGAAAATTCCATGTCATTTCACTTTCCTTAGCTACTGAGGCAAAGGTATAAAAGCACTTCTCGGGGATTCTTTCAGAGATTTCCCCTGCTCACTCGCTACTCCAGGTCAAAAAGCCCTCCACAGACACACACACTCACCTTCCCCAACCTCATGAAACCCCAGCCCATAGGGAGCTATTGAGAATCAAAGATCTGATCTATAGGTATTTGTGTGAGTTGATATACCTTATGCTATCTTTCATCAAAAAAGAATTTTTCATCATTATCATAAAAGCAATATATTCTCCCTATAAAAAGATTCAAACAATATAAAAGAACATACAGTTAAATAGACAGACACTATAAGCAAGCTTCCTTTATCCTATCCTTCAGAGAAAACCAGTCCTAACAGTCTGGCATATAACCTTGAGCATAAATCTAATGGTAAATGTAAAAAAAAAGCAAGGGGGCAGGTTCATCTGTATCACATGCTACCATTTGTGTAAAAGAGAGGGAGGAAAGGAGAGATATACATATTCACTAATATAAGCATAAAATATAGCTTGAAGGCTTCAAAACCAAAGAAAATGCACTTGTTAAAAGTCCAAAACAGAACAGGAACGGGTGGTTCATGCCTTCAATCCCAGCACTTTGGGAGGCTGAGGAGGGAGAATGCCTGAGCCCAGAAGTTTGAGACCAGCTTGGGCAACAATAGCAAGACCTCGTGCCTACAAAAAATAAAAATAAAAAATTAGCAAAGTATTTTGGCGCACACTTGTAGTCCCAGCTACCAGGGAAGCTGAGGAGGATCACCTGAGCCCAGGAGATCGAGCCCAGGAGATCGAGGCAATGAACCATGATCGTGCCACTGCATTCTAGCCTGGGTGACAGTGAGACCTTGACTAAAAAAAGTCTGAAACAGTGCCTAGCATATAGCAGGAGCTAGATAAATACTGCAAAGTAAATGAAAACAAAAATGAGTCTATATATTTTAACATAATTGGAATTATACTACTTAGATGGCACATGCTGTTTTAAATAACCTTCCACATAAAACAACTACAAAATAAAAACACTTAATTACTGACATGAAAAGACATCAGTTCTTACAAAGGAATGGTATAAACTAAGAGCAAAATAAGATCTAAGATATCATCTAGCAAATGGCAAACAAGTCCAGAGAGTTACACAGAGAGTATAAACTAAGGGCAAAATAAGATCTTAGATATCATCTAGCAATTGGCAAACAAGTCCAGAGAGTTGACGATTATAGGTAATAAAATTGTACTGTATATGGGATTCATGCTCAGTGAGTCGAGTTTTGCTACTCTTGCCACAAAAACAAATATAAATAAAATGAGTACCATGAGAGATGGTGAATATGTTAATTTACTTCACTA
Source organism: Carlito syrichta (assembly GCF_000164805.1). Taxonomy (NCBI): domain Eukaryota; kingdom Metazoa; phylum Chordata; class Mammalia; order Primates; family Tarsiidae; genus Carlito; species Carlito syrichta. The sequence continues at coordinate 420,693 of NW_007257977.1, read as the reverse complement.
TAGTAACCTTTTACTATATGTATCCTGTAACATCATGTTATATACCTTAAACGTATAATAAACTTTATTTTAAAACATATCAATGATCACTTTGATATTCTGAATATTTTCTCCCAAGACTGCTATGGGTGGAAATCAACACAGCCACGTGAAATTCTAGGTGCATAGCCCTCAGGGGCTCTAATACGAGGGGCAATTTTTTAATGTTTATAGTTTATATTAAAACTGTATGAAAATTTTGTTTTGCTCTATAACACAGTCATGGTTATATTAATATAAAAATCACCATCTCTGCCCAGATCTTTAGAAAGTATATGCTGTGTTTTAGCCTGTGATTTTACATTTCTTGGCTGATCACCCCAATTTGGAAGCCACAGATTCTAGCTAATCCTCAAATTATATATAGACTGGGATCGTCAAAGCAAAGTGCTTTACCTAGGTCAGAAGGCAAGCACTGGCAAGGCTGAGACCGGGTTGTGAGAGCAACTTCCCATTGGGATCAAAAGATTCTATTCCGCTCTATCTGGTCCACATCTCCCCTCCCCTACTCCCCACATGCACACAGTCACCAAAATAAAAGCCCTCAGATGTCTCCACTGACTCCAGAAGCCCAGGCCCACAGACAGAAGTGCTCTTTGGCAGTCCTCTCCCCATAACTGGCTAAACGTGGCCTAGAAACAAAATTTCTAACAAGCCCCCACATCTCACCAGATTTTCTATGAAGTCTTGTTTTTACAACCAAAACTGTTTTTAAGCACTTCAGTAATCATTTCAACTACCTATTTGCACACCATTAATATATCAATTTGGGATCTGTTTTTGCTAAACAGATTTGTTAAACCCAGAACCTTAGTTTGACATTGGTTAAGTAATCATTTTGACTAATTTATGTGTTTGAAAATAGCATTGCCTATTGTTGAAAATATTTCATAATACACAATGCCCTGATATCAGTTGGCTTTCTCTCACTTTTTCCAAAGAAACTATATTTACCTATTTATATAAAGAATTTCTCAAATAATAAATAATGGTTAAAATATCTGCATTCAAATTATGTTCAATTCTTACTCAAACTATTTGATACTGTGAAAACATGTAAAGTTCCCAAATCAAATGCATAAATCATGTTCTATGAAACATTACCTGCTGCAGACAAGATACTTCAGCAGGAAACCACTTTTAACTGATGGAAGAAAATAAAGTATCTTTAGAAGAAGCAAAATACACAAATTTTTGGCTGCCACTATAATGATTTCCTAAATAAGGCATAAACCCTGAAGCATTCTTCTATTACCTCAGGGAATTTAAGCCAATAGAATGCTCATGTCTAGGTATTTTTTAAAACTTTTTTTTTTTTAATTACTAACTTTAGCAATTTGGTGCCTGAACCAAAATTTCTATGGAGGTAGTGGAATCTCAGAACAATTTTTCTACCAGAAGAAATATCTCTACTCTCCAGGAAAACATGCAGACATTTTAGGTTCAAATGAAGTTCACTCTGTCACAAAAGTCACTGGCACACCAAAGTAAAGGGCTCTGGGCATGGTCATAGTCTGGGTTTTGGGGTAACAGTGGAGAGAGGTAGAAACCACTGTTGTGGGGAGTGGGGGAGCACGGGGGAAGATGGTGATGTCAGGAATCAAATAGCTCCGGAAGGGGCTGTGCGGGCTGCCCAGGCTCTGCCGTGGAATAGGACATCAACAAGACTGCAGCTGCCCTGAGCATGTCCACCCTGTTAGAGGTGTTGTGAATTTCCCAAATACAAGTCATAGCTATAAAGAAACAAGTATGAAGAAAAAGGGCACATTGCAATTTTACAACACATTCCAAAGCAACTCAAAACACACTGAAAAGAGAAAGGACTTTTAGGTAAGGAGACAAAAAACCTAAAGTTAAGCCACTGACCAATTTTTTCTCATCTTCCACTTTTCTCTGACTTAATTGGGAGGAAGTTATTCCTTTACTCGCAATATTATTGTGGGATTGAACATGACAACCTATATGGAAATCTTTAAAAACTATAAAATGATGCACGAATAGATCATTATTATACTGAAAGGACAACACATTTATAAATGATTAATTTGTAATGTCAACAGTTTTCTCTAGATAATTAGAGAAACAAAATAGGATCTATTCACTTCCATTTAGAGAGTCTTATTATTCAAAGCCATGGTTTCCTTATGAGTTTAATAAATAACACAAGTCATTATGACTTAAATTTGAGTCTACTTCTTTGAAATGTAATATCATACAATAAATACCCAGTCATTTTTCTAACTCTACAAGTTAGAAAGGTAGCAGTCATACCTCTGGTAACTCTATACCAGCAGGGTCGTCCTCAGGATCCCTGAAGTTCAGCCCAACAAACACCATGCAAAGGACAGTGCTACCCGAGGGTGACCCTTTATAACATCACCAGGGCACAGTCCAAGTGCTATTTCAGAAATAAGAGAAGAAAAGTCAACAGACAAAAGTAAATAATTGAGTAACAAACATGAGAACAAAGTATTAGAGTGAAATGTCTGATGTCTGAGATTTGCTTTCAAATACTGCCCTCCTTCCCCCAGAATAAAGTAGGGGAAAAGGGAGAGAGAGAACAAGAATCACAGAAAGTGGATGTTCTATTAATACTGGGAGATATGGATACCGAGTTTATTTTACTATTCACTCTACATTTTATGTCTTTTAAGACTGCCATAATAAGATGTCTTTTAAGCTGGAATTTAATCTGCTATGAACTCAATTTGGCTAAAAAATCATACATACACACAAACATAAAGCACCCAGAAGCAAAAATAAGGGATGGAAAGAACGAACCAAAAATTTATGCTGGGTAGTGGAATGAAATCAAAGAATAAATCAGCTGACCTCATATAACTGCTAAGCAGAGGAGCCGCTATTCACAGCAAGCAGCTCTTACCTCCAACTCTCACACATACCTCAAGATTTATGAGGGTTACCACCTTGTTAATAACCTACCCATGCATACAACATCCCTTGAACAAAGTGGGACCAGACCCTGAAAGTGCACCCAAATATCACCCATTGAATACTCTCCATGGTAGGGCCTTTACCCACTAGCCTATTCCTCAAAGAAGGAAAAAAAAAAAAGCCCAGTTTCCCAGACTAAAGAGATCATGTCAAGTCAACAGTAGAAAGGCAAAAATATCAAACTCTGATGCACAAGAATGCTTCATATTAGATTGATGATTAAAACCAAAGCATTTAATGGGAAGGTACATACTAAAGTTTTTACTCTATACTTTCTTTCTTTTTTTTTTCTTTTTTGAGTTGGAGTCTCACTCTGTCGCTCAGGCTGGAGTGCAGTGGCATGCTCATGACCACTGCAGCCTCAACCTGCTGGGCTCAGGCGATCCTTCCACTTCAGCCTTCCAAATAGCTGAAACTATAGGCGCGTGTCACCACGCCCAGCTAATTTTTTGATTTATTGTAGAGATGAGGTCTCACCAAGTTGCCCAGGCTGGTCTCGAACCCCGTGGGCTCAGGCAATCCTCTCACCTTAGCCTCCAGAAGTACTGGGATTACAGGCTTGAGTCACTGCACCCAGCTACTCTGTACTTTCTTAGCCACCCTATATTTTCTCCCTTGCTCTCCATTTCCTTTCTTGCGCCAGAGGCAGAAAAGACAGGAAGGAAATCTCCGAGAAAATCCACAATGGCAGATAAAGAGGAGGTCACACAATGACATACCGTTCTTAGGAATTCCATTTGATAAAGGCACTGATCTGTCACCCCACTGACCCCCAGGCCTGATAAAGGCACTAAGTTCAGGGCAACTACAGAGACTGTGGAACTTTTCTGATATCTGTCCCTCAAAAATACAAAAGATTGTCTCGGCAGAATATTTTTATATTAGTATGGGCAACCAAGATTCAGTTAATAGCAGCTTTGGCTGAGCAGAACAGCTTGAAAGATTTTGCAGGTGAGCTAATAAAAGACCAAAGCACAAATCCAGAGGATTTCTTGATCTTACAGATCTTACAGACACTGTACTGTTTATCTTCCTAGAGTGAGGTATTTATTACCCAAATGTTCAGATTCCTGATCTTTGCCACCTGAGTCATATATACCCTATCTCTACACAAATACTACAAAAAAAAAAAAGCAGGAAAATTCCGTCATAGAAGACAATTCTCTAGGCTGAAGGGGAAAGTTATCTACATCCTATTCTGACATCTTTCTACTTTGAGTTTTTAAGAGAAGTTTGCTTTTTATAAAGACTAGTCTGTTCCCATCTCAGGGAAAATTTGAATACTGTCACGTTTTGGCTGCCAGGAATCCCTGGGGCAGATGTGTAGGCCAAACCTAGCAACCGATTGAATCACAGATCTACTGCTAATACCTGCAGAGTATGAGTGTCTTGTGTAACCTAAACAAGGCCTCTATCCCCAGCCATGTTAATTCCTACTTCAGGAAAGACAAGAATCTGAAATGCTGACACAGGGAATGGTATACATGATGATCTTCCCTTGATACTACAGATGCATTCTGTACCCTATTTTTATGACACATGACAAGGCAGAATTTGACCAGCCTTGTTCAAGGATCCCAGCTGGAACACTTAGTTGGAAACCCCATTCAATTATCCCAAACTGTCAAATATTGTCAGTTTTCTCAGAGGTTATAGTTTGTAAATAGGCCTCTACAAATTCTGGTGCCAGTCACCATAAAGTGAAAATATAAATAAAACTAAGGTTACGTGAAATAAATATGCAATAGCAAAACACACGTGTTTTATAAATATGCCGTTTGCCTTTGTTTTAGCTCATCTAACTTAATTTCAGGGGCAGGAAAACGAGTCAAGTTTAATCCCAATTTTCAGGCTGCCCAACTCACTCTAAGTTGGTTTTTTCCCAGTTTTTGCTTTTCATTCAACACCAAATTTTGTATTGTTTAGCAACTAATAATTGGACTGAATTATTTCTGTCTACCAAAAAAGTAAACATACTGACGTAATGACTATGAATGTTTCTTAAAATCAGTCAAGTAATGAACCAGATTAGCTAACCACTATGTCATTATCAACTAACCATCATACACAGAATAACTTTGTAATCTGCACAGACCCCTTTTAGCTTTTACATAATAGGAAGAGCTTGGCAGAAGCTCTGTAGCAGCACCTGAGTGAGTTTACATCTAATAACGAGTTTATTCCTTTAGCCAAAAAGATGTTGAACCCTGGGTGATGGAAAAATCCATTCCCTGCTCTCTATGACAACACAGCTACCTTTTTTGATGAGACCCCATTCCAAAAGACCACCTTCGTGGGTACGATTATGATCAGTATATTGAATACTTACAACTACAGGTGCAAATCATAGTAAAAAATCAAAGTAAACAAGTTACATCTGTAATTAATTGTCCTTTTACGTAATTAAGGAGCAGGTCTAACATTGTACCACCATTGAAGCTCTACTTAACCAATCTCTACTGAACCTCAGTATGGATTAACTACTCCCTCACTCAAACATACTTATGCACGTGGATGACTAAGCAACTGCTTACTGGCATTGGCATTAGCCAACCTAAGCCTGGCAACACTGTTCCCACTGGTCGATGTGCAATGCTTACCAAGATTCAGTTGTATTTGCTTCCAATCCTGTTTATTCAGCTTGCACCTGTTTCTGCTATTACATAATAATTAACTATTATGTAATTAACGAGATTGGAGTCTAAAAAGAAAATGAACTGTTATTTCTATACAACTGCTTTAGAAAGACTGAGAAAGGTAAATAGTTAAAAAATAATAGAGCACTGCAAAATTAGATGTGGTCGAGATAACTTCAATATCCTGAGGGGAAAAAGTGACAAAACCTGGAAGTATTCAGTATTGGGTTGCTTGGAAAGAATTGATGGTCCGATATCACTTTAAAGAAATAAAGATGGGCTGGGCACGGTGACTCATACGTGTATGTCCAGCACTTTGGGAGGCGGAGGTGAGAGAACTGCCTGAGCCCAAGGGTTTAAGACCAGCCTGTGCAACATAGTGAGACCTCATCTCCACAATAATTCAAAAAAAGTAACCCGGCGTGGTGGCACTCCTGTGGTTCTAGATTCTTGGAAGGCTGAAGTAGAAGGATCACTTGAGACCAGGAGGTCAAGGCTGTGGTGGCCTTGAGCATGCTACAGCACTCCAGCCTGGGCAACAGAGTAAGACTCTAGCTCAAAAAAAAAAAAAAAGACTGGATGTGGAAGAGGCATTATGGGTGTGGCTTGCACAGGAAAGAACAAAAGCAGCGATCAGAGGACCATGTTCAAAGAAAAGCTTCCTGACACTATACAAAAGACTGACAAATCCTAAACATTTATATTTCTAAGTTTATTTTAGTTTATTATAGGAATACAGGGTACAAGTGAGGATTAACTACATAAGTAGGCTGTATGCAGGTGAAGTCTGGGCTTCTAACTGGCTCTTACTCTTCTGGTAATGAACCAAGTATCCTTTGTGTTGTCACGTGCTCCCCATCTTCTTCCTTCTCTCCCTCTGTCCCTCCCCTAGCAGTGCCCAGTGACTGCTGATCCCTCCCTTGTTCTAATGTGACTAATGTGACTAATATTCAAGGCCTACTTAGGAGGGGGAAGATGCATTATTCAGATCTTGATTTCTGTGGTAGTTCGGTTAGTATTAGGGTCTCCAAGTTCATCTAATCTGTGAAGCCCATGATTTTGGTCTTCTTTATGGCTGCAAAATAATTCATCATGTATATGTACCACATTTTCTTTATCCAGTCCACTTTTGGTAGGCAGCAGGGGTGGTTCCATGTTTTTGCTATTGTGAATCATGTGACAATAAAGAGCATATGCAAGTATCTTTTTTGTAGAACAATTTATGTTCCTTTGAGTATATTCCCAGGAGAGGGATTGCTACACCATATAGAAGCTCAATTTTTACTTCTATTAGGAATTGCCACACTGCTTTCCGTAGAGGTTGAACTAGCTTGCACTGCCACCAATAGTGTAGTTGCATTCCCTTTTCTCCACACCTGCGCTACCATCGGTTGTTTTTTGACTTATTAATGATAGCCATCCTCACCACAGTTAGGTGGTATTTCATTATAGTTTTGATTTGCATTTCTCTGTTGATTAGTGAAGCTGAGCATTTTCTCATGTGTCCTGCTGGCTGCTTGTACGTTGTCTTTTGAGAAGTGTCTAGTTATGTCCTTTGCCCACTTTTTAGTAGGGTTGTTCGATTGTTTTCCTTTCACTTTGTTTGAGTTTGCTGTAGATCGCATACATAATTTGCAAATTTTTTTTCCCAAACATTCTGTGAGTTATTTCTTTACTCTCTTAATAGTTGTTTCTTTGCTCTCTCTTATGCTGTGCAAAGCTTTTCAGTTTGATGAGGTTCCACTTGTCTATCTTAGCTTTTATGGCACTTACTTTTGGGGAATGGTCAAGAATTCATTGTTTACTCCAAGGGTGTTTCCTAAGTCTTCTTCTAGGATTCTTATAGTTTGAGGCTTTACATTTAGGTCTTTGATCCATTTAGAGTTGTTTTTGTCTATGGTGATAGCCAGGGGTACCGTTTCATTGTTCTGCATGTGGTCAGTCAGTTTTCCCATCACCATTTGTTAAATCTGATCTCCTTCCTTTAATGATTGTTATTGGTAGCTTTATCAAAGATGAGTTGATTGAGAACCATGTTTTTGCTTCTGGAATCTCTGTTCTGTTCTATTGGTCTATGTGCCTATTCTTGTACCAATACCAGGCTGTTTTGGTTACTGTAGCCTTATAATAAAATTTAAAGTCTGGAAGTGTGATACCTCCCACTTTGTTCCTTTTGCTGAGGGTTGTTTTGGCTATTCGTGCTCTTTTCTTATATTTCTAACTTTAATAAGATGTTTATGGTAGGCATGTATCTTTTTTTATTTCTGCCCTTAACTAATTGTTCATTCCCCTCGTGGGTCTCAATTACACTGAAAGAGGAACTAAACCAAAGTCTAGACCCTCCCACTGCATTTTCTCCCTTTCCTTGCTGGAAACCTTCAACAAAAATGAAAAAGAAAGTTTGTCTTTGGAGAAACTGCACCATCTTCTCAGTGCCCATCTCCTCAGCAGTCTGTGCTTCCCTAGGCCCCTTGGAGTGGGGTTCCCAGGTCCACCCTCTAGTGGCCCAAGCTTCAAGGCTACCTCTCTTCTCTTCCCTTCCCACATACAACCCCCATCATCCTGAGACCAAGTATTCTCAGTGAGGAGCTGAGCACACAGCAAGGCATGGGTCAGTTCCCACTACATAGCACATTTCAGAAGATGTATGCTTTCCCATCTGTAGCTGGTACCAGTTCAAAAGTATACAAAGAGAAGCGAAAAAATTCAGGACTGCCTAGGCAGAGTAAGGAACAGGTTAGTTTTAAAGCAAATGAGCTACAAAGTAGAAAGAATAAGACTTAAATGCCATCTACCACTTTAGAGAAAAAAAAAATCAACCTTTCCAAGCAAGTTTCCTTGTCTATAAAAATATGAATAACACCACCTACCTGAGAGAAGTAAATGCGATAAAGAGGCACAGAGTGTCTAGTATAATCTAGACACACCAAATACTCAATAATCATGACTGCTTTTAGTAGTCTACCTTCTCATTCCAACCCTACTCCATTCCCAAAATAGCATGATTTTTCACATCTTCCCTCCCCCAATTTCTGTACCCAAAGATTCTCTTAAAAGTAGGTGGGCTCCACTCCAGAATGGCTCCCAAAAGCAACAGCTGCAAGAGCTCTGTTAGGAAGAAAGCTGTATGGTACAAAGGTGATTACTTGAAGACATGCATTCCATCCCTCAGCGTGCTCTTGCGAGCTCAAAAAAGTACAGAATACTCAAAATACGAATATCCATTAGTTGATTTACAGTATCAAATTTACTCAAAATTAATGTATAGTAAGAGCAAAAGAAAAAGAAAAAAAATCAGCTTACTCTATTTACGTGACTATTTCCAACCCAATCTCTTCTAGTGAGTCATCATCTAAGATCTCTGATGTGGTTGCTAGATTTAGAGATCTAAGTTGCACATTCTTTTGCAAACAGCAGATGAACACCCTTGAGGAGATGCTCTGTGGCACTCAGATTGAGGGCTCACTCAATGTGGGGCATTCTGCAGGTACCAAGTAGGAATGATACATGATCTCAGTGGGTTTCTATTTACACCGTCACTCTCCAATTCAAAAGAAGGATCTCGAATTGGACGCATGCACAATAAAGCAAGATGAAGATGCTGAAGAGGACAGGAAAGACTAAGCATAACTGGCCTAGTCTTAAGTAGAAAGGAAACAGTCATGACACAAATCAAAGGAGAAGGGGCAGAGCAGATACAGCCAGTTTACTCTTAGCAACAGCCTGAGGACTACATACACAACCGATCACAGCTCACTCCCTCTTCATGCAAGAGAAAATCAATATTTAGAAGTTCCAAAGAACAAAGTGTCTGGATTTATTTAGACATCTACATTTCTTTGCCTCTGAACATGGGTTATCTTTTCTGGATAAGCATCAGTTGCTATATATTGCTTTGGTTTTCCCTTTAGAAAACAAACACATGAAAGAACTAGAAATTGATCTTCCATATGACCCAGCAATTCCCTTGCTGGGAATATACCTGGAAGAACTCAAATCATTCTACAAAAAAGATACCTGTACACACATGTTTGTTGCAGCTCTATTCACAATAGCAAAAACATGGAACCAACCATATTGCTCATCAAAGCTGGACTGGATTTTAAAATGTGGTACATATACACATATGGACTTCACAGCAACTTGGATGGATTTAGAATCTACCATACTCAGTGATCTATCTCAGAAACAAAAAACAGAGTACCATATATTCTCACTCATAAGCAGACCTTAGACAATTATCATAACACTATAAGAAAGGAATTGGCAGTAGTGGCAAACTGTCAGGGGAATGAGGGTGGGATTGGCAGTTGAGGGAAACTGCCAGGGGAGGGAGGGGCACACCTCATCAACAAGGGTACCTGCATAATGAACATTTGTATACCTAACCCTGAATTGTTCCCCACATCTTTAAAATAATAAAAAAAAATAAATTAAAAAAAAGAAAACAAACACAAGTTATGGAAGTTGCCTTTCATATTTGCCAAAGATTATAAAACACAACAGCTGTTATCTGAGCAACCATTCAAGTTTCAAAGATATTGAAAATAAATCTGTTATTTCCTCTAAAGAAAACCTTTTACCTCCCCAGGTGTTAACAGCTGATTCATTTTTTTAAAGTCACTAAAACAAATGAGTTATATGGGGTCCATGAAGGGCTAATGGTGATAGAACCTGCTTCAAAGAGGTGTAGTAGCATCTGAGAACTGTGAAGCTCAGCCATTTCATTTCTCTTCAGTGTATGACTCGACTCAGCAATTCCTTCTACTTACAGACACATTCCTCCCCTGGTGTGCTAATATTATGGAATAGAGTGAATATCATTCTGTGTATTTTTTCTCTCAGTAGTAAAAAGAGGCATGCAGGCTTGTTGTTCTTTTTCTACTCTCTCTGAGCTTCTTAAAAAGTAGAGTTGTTAGGAAAACAGCAGTTTTTCACTTGAAATGACAATTAAAAAATAAATAAGTATGCACTTCAAACCCCAAAGCAGACAATATAAAAAAAGAATCACGTTCTAAATAGGTCTATAAATTCAGGGAGTAGGCATTTAAAATACTTGCAGAAACTTTCAGATATTCCAAAACTTGATCAATTCATCAGATATTGAAATATTAAATAATAAAATGAAATTATTCTAAACATTAAAAATATTAGCTTTTATTTCAAACTGGCTTGCGATGGCAATACATTTAAAATTTTTAAACTTATTTTAACACTACAATTATTCAGCCCCAATGAGTTGCACAAGTTTTGTAAACAATTTGAAGCTAACAGTACCAAAAACAGGTTTGGGATGTCATAATAGAGAACTCTTTAGTATTACTTCTCATGGGTCAAGGCTCTGGTAAATTCTTACTATGTTTTGGTAGCATATCTTCTGTGAAATCAACATATATTCAGTTCTCAATCAAACTACATCAAGAGTAGCAATTACTATCAAGCCAGCACATGAAGAAATTAACCAAACAAGTTAAAAATCATTCAATAGTTCATTTTTATATTTTTTCATATTTTATATTATTTTTATATTTATAGAGAGACAGCCTGTCTCTGTGTAATGGAAGAAATATAGATATTGAAATTATTCAAGACAGTACTGGGCCCTAATATAATGAACAATTCTAGCTGGAGTTTTATATGGGTTAAAGTATTCAAAAGAATAAGAAAAGAAATATTACTCATGGATATCAAATTCTTAAAAGTAGCAGATTATATGAGATATCCAGGACAGTCAAATCTATAGAGACAGAAAGTAGATTAGTAGCTGCCTCGACTGGGGGAAGGAGTGAAGATTAAATGTAAAAAAAGGTAAGAAAGGAATCTTACTGGATGATGGAAACGTTCTAAGACTGGCTTATGGTGCTGGTTGCAGAACTCAATTTACTAAAAGTCATTGAATTGTATGGAATATATACCTCAACAGTGTTTTAAGTGACAGGGTGATCATTTGGACTTATCATTTTAATTGGAGCTATAATATAACTAAGTAAGAAAGTGCTCAAATTCCCCTTGTGAGAATGTTCATCTTTGTACCTTCTAACCATGTAAATTTCAAAAGCGGGGATTCATTAAACTATAGCACTTTGATACAATAAAATATATGCCATTAATGAAAATGATACAGAAAAAAATGTAAAAACAATCAAAATGTCCATCAATGAAAATGGATTACTGAAATAAATTATGGTATTACCTTCCTACAAAAGTGATGCTGCTCATACTAAGTAGTCAATAAAAAAAATGTTATAGAAATATGTCCAGGATATAATGAGTGAAAGAGTGCCCAGAAGAACAATGCATCTAGTAGGATACCTAAGAAATGTGTATAGATTATACAGATACATACAACGTGAATAACTGCCTGTATATATGAGAAGATAAATACCACCTGTTCATTATGCTTAGCCCTTGAAAGTGGAAATGGGTAGAGGGAGAGGATTTTCCATCAAAGTTCATGGTAAGAATCTGGCAGTTTATGCATCAAGGTGCTAAGACTGGTTATCACTAGTTAGATGGGATTTATATGGTTGTTTATGTTCTTTTTTATATATGTTCAGCATAACTATCTACACTTTCTAATTGGAGAGGAAGGTTAGTATAGTGGTCAAAGGATTCTGGACCCTGATGACCTAGATTTAAATCCTAGCTCTTCTGTGTATTTGCTGTGAGATTCTTAGCAAATTACTCACCCATTCTGTGCTGTTGTTTTTTGCCTCTGAAAAATGAGAATAATAATAACAGCTCCTACACCATAGCCTGTGAAGATCAACTAAGTATATGACGTACACAAGACCCTTAGAACACAGCCTGGCAATATAATAAATAGTCTGTTAGTTCCCATCAGTATGTATACCAATATCTTATTAGGAAAAAAACAAAACAAAACATGAAAAGCAGCTTTATTTTCTGTGAGGAAAAAAGTAAGAAGTACAAAAACAGCGCTGACTGTTCCTTTACTACAAGTACACTCAGTATCAGTATGTGAGCAGGAAGTATTAGGCAATAACGAAAGCCTGGACAGTCATCAGATCTGTCTCATGGCCAACACAGATGTAACCAACCTCCCACTGGGCCATACCAAGGCCAGAGGGTGCCTGGGCAGGAAGTTCCCAAGAGTCTTGGCTCATTGTGTTGTGACCCACTCATAATGCCGCCACCCAGGCAACTGCAACTCCTTGAGATGGTGATAATTAGAGTGTGTGACCAGACCAATGGCAGAAACACAAACGATCCCATATAAACACTTATACCTGATAATTGACCTCAATGGGACTTGTGGCCTCATCTTGAGACACATAATATAAACTAGGGTCAATTATCTGACACTTGAGCCAGCAACGGGAAAAATCATTAGTTGTTACATTCTAATAACACAGAGCAAATTACTGCCTTGCCGAAAAACAGCAAGCTCTAGACTAGCCCCATTTCCCATGCCTGATACTGTAAGGAACTCTTTAAATTTTGATAGTTCTGAAAATATTTTCCTTTTTTTCCTTCTTCTTAGAGACAGAGTTTCACTCTGCCATCCAGGCTGCAGTGCAGTGGGGTGATCACAGCTCACTGCAGCCTCAAACTTCTGAGCTCAAGAGATCCTCTTGTCTCAGGCTCCTGAGAAGGTGGGACTATAGGCACATGCTACCACGCCTGGCTAAATTTTGTTATTTTTTTTGTAGAGACAGGGTCTTGTATGTGGCCCAGGCTGGTCATGAACTCGTGGCCTCAAACAATCCTCCCTCCTCGGCCTCCCAAAGCACAGGGCCACTGTGCTGGGTGGCAATGGCCACCCTCTTAGTCTGCACAATACTAGAAACTCTTTCTTAAAGAAATAACATTTACAATTGTTGAGTGATAACTATACGCTAAATGTATCTATTTCTCTAAAAACTCTTTAAGGTGGGTAATTTAATCTCCACTTGTACAAACTGAGAACACTGAGGCTCAGAGAGTTATGTTCCTTAGTGGGGTTTCCCAGTGAATGGTAATACTGGAAACCAAACACAGAAGAATCCATCTCCAAAGCCTCTCTGCTTTCCCACTCATTGGAAACCTGTCTGGTTTGATGCCCAATTGGTTTACCTCTATTTCAACTATAAAGTGTTGTCCAAAAGGTCTTTATGCCACCAAAACTTTATGCCACCTAACTAAAGATACCCCACCAAATCTCCTGAAATTTCTTAAAGAATACATGTTTTACACTTATCACTGTTGATATTAACATTCTATATTTTTCATCTGCCTTCTTTTTTCAAGGTCAACTGGTTTGCAACAAAGCACCAAGGTATCACGCCCCCCACAGACTTATCCTTACTGAATCTAAAAAATTTTTAAAAGCTTTTGCTTTCAGAAACTCATTTTTCATAGATTCCACTGCCTTATTCATTTATGTTCCTGTACAAAATGTCAAAGACAAATTCACAAATGAATTTGCTAGCCTTATTTAGTCACCTTGATTTATAAGCTAAAGATGCAAGATGGACCAACAAAGGTACAAAATCGTTGCACCCAAGAAATCATGTGTGAGTTTTTCTTTGACATTTTAAACATTTCCATTTTGTTTAAAAAATAAAAAAAAAACTCCATTTATCTTCCATTTCAATATACTGCTTAGAAAAGAAAATTGCCATAACCAAACTACAATAAAATTTGTCTGGTCAAAAGCCTAATAATGGCATCACTCATCAAGTATTTCATCAGTTTGCATTGAGATGGATGCTTAATAAGCACCATGATCATTCAAGACAACAATGACTGCTTCTCTATTGTTTCAGCATCCAATTATTTTTACCTGAATGCCACTAAACAGTAACAGAAGTCAAAGTTTAGCATTAGGTGTCTTAAAAATAAATCTGTTTTCTTATTGTGGGCTTTTATTTTAGCAAATCCAAATTAGCTGAATCAACTGCCTTCATAAATCTATTAAGAATAAACAAAGGCATTAGAAATCCTATCTCAGGACAAATGGCAAGAAAGAGAGGCCATGATACTCCTGGAAATGAAGATTTATTGAGTTTTAGGGAGCAACATTATATGCCAAACCAAGAAAACTATTGTACCATAATATCGCCCTTTATAGGATATCATTAAAACTCTTTCCATAGGTATAAATGTAGATTATTCGAATTGACAGGAAATCTTTAAAATCTTCCCTGGAGATATCTAATTAGACAAAGAGTTAGCTAACTATTTTTCTGGGATTTCGACTGAGTCTCAGTTTACATAGTGTGTACCAAGCCATTGTACACCCAATGTTTGCTAACCAGATCCATTTTAAATGTTCAAAGTGGAAGTTTGCTTGTTGAATAAGTTTGGAGAGAAATCCATTTTTAATCTAATGTTTTAACAACATATAACATAGTTTTACTAACACTACTCACAAGAGAATAGGCATGATTATCATCTACTGGCCAGTCTAGACAGATAATTATGTGAAAACCAAGAGAGAAAAGCTACTACCAAATAGCAATTGGCACAGGTACACTGTTTGCATGTTCAATATTCTATGAAATGTATGAGATAAATAACATATTATTATCTTAGAACCATCCCAGCTGTCAAGAGGCTGAATAGGGGTTATGAAGACAGAAAATGAAAGTATTCTAGACTCCAGGGGTACATCTATCAGGTATGCATATATCTGGCTGACTCACATGGTCCAAAGTGAATTTTCCCTTCATTCTCTATTCCTACTCATTTTTTCTCCAGAATCTCTTGCTCGTGCTTGTCTTCATTCATTCACTCATTCATTCATTCAACACATCGGGTTTCATGAGCCAGATACTACTCCAGTTGCTCAGGATATAAAAGTAAGCATTACCTACAACTTCTGGATACCAGGCATGGTCCCAACTGGGTGGCTAAATTCTGATATTTATAGACAAGGCTGTTCATAAGCTCACCTGCTCTTAAGAGGCCCAATAAACTGATGAGGACTTAGGCAAATATAGAGAGGAAGGATATCAACATCCAGTATACCCTACAAGTAGTTGGTGTAAATAAGATGACACAGGGTCTCCAGGGTATGGGGCAAGCTAAGATCAGTGAGGACAACCTTTAGCCTCAAGCTACTACAACTCAGGCCTCAACAGCAGAAGGTATGGCCAACTTTTCTCAACCCCTACCCTTCTTTCTTTTGGTTTGCAAAAGAATATGGTTAATATTCCTTACAACAAAATAAAATAAAAATGCTTTTAATGGAAATCAAAAGATAGATGATAACATGGGGAAAATATATGCAATGCATGTGAAACAGGACTAATTTCCCAAATGAGCTCATACAAGTCATTATGATAAAGATAAGAACATAGAGGGAAGAAAAGAGGGAAAAAGAAAGGGGGGGAGGGGAAAGGAAGAAGAAACACAAAGCAAAGCACAAAGCAGGCAGGATACAGAGAGAAATCCAAATGGCCATGGGACCTATGGAAAAATCCTAAGCCTCACCCAGAAGTAAAGATAAGCATGTGAAAACAGTGACATTTTTAACTTATCAGATTGGCAAAAATGTTAAAGCTTGGTGACTTACAAGTGCTAGTAGGAATGTGAGAAAGATACAACCTTGACTGAAGAAAGAAAGAAGACAG
>NW_007257977.1:388470-404355 GCF_000164805.1 Carlito syrichta | reverse complement strand
TGCTTGAGGGCAGGAATTCAAAACTCAAGACAAGCCTGGGCAACATAGTGAGACCCTATCTCTATAAAAATAATAATAATTATTATTATAACAACAACAACAAAAATTAGGTGAGCATGGCGATGTTCAGGAAGCTGAGGTGGTAAGATCACTTAAGCTCAGGGGTTTGAGGCTGCAATGAGATACGAGCACCCCACTGCACTCCAGTCTGGGCAAGAGAGTGAGACCTTATCTCTTCACAAAACAAAACAAAACAAAAAACCAAAACAGAAAAAAAGTCAGTAACCTTTCTGAAGTACAAATTGGCGATGTTTATAAAAATGTAAAATGCATTAATGCACTGATGTAGCAATCCCACTCACAGGAACTTAACCTACAGGTGGTATTCAGCAAGATATTTATACAAAAGTATTTACAGAAAGGCAGACTGTAATAGACTCAATAGTTAAATACAACTCTCCAATAATCTGGCAACTACTAAAATATCCAGAAATAAAGCAATGATGAAATAAATTATTATACATCCATATAATGAAACACTGTACCATCTTTAAAGTAAATAAAGATTTGTATGTATTGACAGGAAATATTTCTAATATCTTAGGAAACGTAAAAAAAGAAGCTACAGAACAGTATGTATATTAATCCCTTTATTAAAAAATGCAAAAAGCAGGAAGTCAGATTAAATGCAGATACATGCCAAAAATATTTTTTCCTGGAAGAAATCACAAGAAATGTAATAATAGTTACAGTGAGGAGGGTCTTTTACATCTCTTTTTGTACCATTTGATATCATTTATATACTAACCAAGTACATATGCTATTTTTACTTATTTTCAATGTTATCATGGTTACCTGGATGTAAGATTACAGACAATTATCTTTTCTTGTTATACTTTGTTCCTCAACTAAATCGAATTTAAAAAATAAAACAAGAAACTTAAAGCATTTGTAATAAACAGCAACATCTGAACCTCCCAAAATATATTTAATGAGTGAAAGGCTTTTTAGGAGAGTTCTGAAGAACAAAAACACAACAAAAAAAGAGATGAAGCAGAGAAAAAGAAGGCAACACTCATGGAGACAGATCAAGTATCAACCTGGGTTCAAGAGCAAGGCTGAGTATTTCTCCCTTTCTAATGTTTTAACAAAATGAAAAATTATGCATTGCATGGTGTTACAGAGCAAGAAGCCACAAAGAAATCTAGCAGTTCAAAGCTGTGAAATGTGGAAAACAACCCAGAGGAAAAATCTTTACAAGGCTCTTTTGGGCCAGGTGCAGATGCTCAAGCCTGTAATCCCAGCACTTTGGGAGGCCAAGGTGAGAGGATTGCTTGCGCCCACGGTTTCAAGACCAGCCTGGGCAACTTGGCGAGACCTCATCTCTACCGTAAATTAAAAAAAAATTAGCTGGGCATAGCAGCGTGTGCTTGTAGTTCCAGCTACTTGGAAGGCTGTGATGAAAGGATTGCCTGAACCCAGCAGATTGATGCTGGGGTGGCCATTAGCATGCCACTGCACTCCAGCCTGGGTGACAGAGTGAGACTCCAACTCAAAAAAAAAAAAAAGATCTTTTGGAAGAACTGTCATCCCAATTCACCAGGAAGTAGTAAAGAAATGTACTCACAAACTAAACAAAAAATCCACCTTGTAAAAATAAGACATAATCCCAGAATGTATTATGAAATTGTTTGGCAAATATTTATATAGCCTAAGAGAGAAATCCACACTGAATTATTTCACCTACAACTAAGATTCTGGGTTGTGCTACATATCTTCACAGGCATTAAACAGAAGCCAGGAATGTCATTTAGCTGAATATCATTTCAAAATGTGACCCTAATTCTTGATTATCCATGTATTTGTCTAAGGTTTAAGAAGCAAACATATTAAAGAAAACTAAGAAATTTAATCCTCAGCAGCCCCTTAGCAATAAATCACTAACTGAATAACACTGGAATAAAACCACAAGGTGTGAGTTGTCTGAGGAAAATGATGAAGCACCACTGTAGGGAAAAACCCACCCAAATATATATACACCATGTGCAATTACCTAGTTGAACAAGCAAAAACTAAAGGCGCTGAGAAGAAGGGTGAGCTCCTCCTCCACCACACCCCCCACCCCCTGCCGTGTCAGTTATTAATTTACTACCACTCAGCTACAAATTCACCCTTAATTGTCTGATCTGTAACAAAGTATCTGGGCCCTTTAAGTATTTTTCATTTTATTTTTTTATATTGGAAATATATAGTTTATTTAGAAGGCAAATTAGAGAGAGAGGAGATTCACTTCCCCAAGGTAGGGGACCAAAGCCAAGAAACATGGCGACCATAGCTCAAAGAGCCACATGGACACACCAGAGTTTAATAAAGCAATGGCCAAGTATTTTCCATTGTCTAGCTGGCATAATGTTTAAGTTTTGTCAGTAGAAGATGCTGGGGAGACATTGCAGGAAGGAGTTTTGCTTCCTGGTCCTCGTGTCATCACCTAGCAGGCTCCTGCAGCATGTGCACCTGTCTTAAAAAGCAGTTTTGTAGCGGAGTGCCTCCAGTTAGACATATCCCCATCAACAGCTTTCCCTGGCACCCTAAAGGATGGATTTTTCAGCAAGGTCTGGAAGGCAGGTTTTAGGAAGTGCTGCTGGTATGGCACTACAACAACTTCTCTGTCATGCAGTGAGCCAAGGTTGTGTCCTCTCCAACAAGGTCTGGATCTCATCTCTGAGAGGGGTGGGAGGCTGGTCTCTTCCTTGGGTCCTCTATGTCAGCCCTAGGGGTAGTGGCTGCTCCCTGTATCCGCAATGTTTATATTCCATAGAGTTCTGTCTGCTTCTTATTAGCCAATCTATCATTGCTCCAACCCCTTGTTACAGATGATAATTTTTTTAAAATAGTAGAATACCTGGTTTACAGAGGAAAATTCATAATGAAAACTTCAACTGCTTATAAAATAACTTTGCATTTTTCCAGTTCTGTCTCTAGCTGCATGGCCTTAAACTATTCTACCTCTCTTGATTTGCTAAGTGATGCACCACAGAATATGCCAATGAACATCCAGGTGAGGAAGCCCTTAATTCTGCATTCTAGGAGAAAGCTTCTAGGAGAAAACTAGGAGCTGCAGCAGCTACCTGGAGCACTTCTCACTTTCCTCCCCACTGGTTATCTTTATATCTTTGTGGCTTCAGCTCCTATCTGGCCCTGAGCTCCAAACCAGCCTCCTCCAATTGTCCCTCTAGCCCTGAACTGGTAATGACTTCCTGCAGTTGCTTATCTCTGGGTTTCTTCAACACACCTACTCACCTTCCTACTACACCACTTCCTGTGGAAGGAACTTCACTAACTTCCCTCTACTATGAATAAAAGTGCCCCCCCATTAGGTCCTGACTAACCAGTTTTAATAGAATGGCTTCATATATACACATGCTAAAGATTCACGGCATTTAGTTGCCCTGCTAACTTGAGGAAACCTAAAATCATATACTTCCTTTGGCCTAAAAGAGCCAGAGTTAAACCCTTGAAATGTTTTGATTTATATAGGCCTTCCTTGAAAATGGATCCAATGCCTTAATATCTAGTTCCTCTAAGGCTGAAGTTTTTTGGCTGCATTATCATCCTTAAATATTATCTATATATGGAAAAATTCATTCAAAAAGAAGCTCCCTTATTTAGACAATGTACAGCACAATGCTGTCCAATAGAACTTTGTGAGATGATGAAATTGTTGTCTCTATTCTACCCAATATAGTAGCCACTAGCCACACATAGCTACTGAACACTTGAAAGGTACTTAGTGTAACTCAGGTGATTAATTTCAATTAATTTAAATACCTGCATATGGCTAACGGTTGAAGAAAGGTATAGACCAGAGTTCTGACCCGGAGAGTAAGGAGAGACACTCTCTTTGGAAAGAAGCAAAGTTCGAATTCTTATTTTGTTTTTCCTATTCTATTTGTTAACTGATACATAATATTTTACCTATTTATGGGGTATAAAAATTTTGTCATGATATTTTGTTATATGTGTAGAATGTGTAATGATCAAGTCGGGGTATCTGGGGTATGCATCACTTCCAGTTTTTATCATTTCTATATGCTTGGAATATGTCAGGTCTCCTCCTTGAGTTATTTCAAAATATACAATACATTGTTTTTGCTTTTTAACTTTTACTTTAGAGTTGTGGGGTACAAGAGGGTTTGCAACATAAGTAGGCTGCACACAGGTAGAGTTTGGGCTTCTAGTTAGCCCTCTCTCCTGGTAGTGAACCAGGTACACATCGTGTTACCTCCCTCTTTCCTTCCCCCTAGCCATGCCCCTCAACTATCGATCCCACCCTTGTGTTAACAACATATTGCTTTTAACTACAGTACACTCATCATACTTTACTATCAAACATGAGAACTTATTCCTTCTAACTGTATCTTTGTATTTTTCCAATTCTTCAACCCAGTGGGAATAATTCCCTGTTGAATTATTATTCCCTGCCCCAGTCCATTCCTTATTCTTTTCCCAAGAAGATTCCTCTAGAGTCTTCCAGGGACCATATGGTTTCATATGCCAGAGTTCCATCTATCCTGGCACTACTGAAACTGTGACAGACATTCCCTTTGAAGTAAACTGGTGAAGACTAGTTTCACGGTCAGCAACATTTAATTTTATATCTCCTCTACATGGACATAATCAAAGCAAATGGTTCCCAATGCCCCCAAAAATTCTGCTCCTAAAAGTAAACGCTAAGGATGAGTAGTAGACAACTGCAGGACACTGTTTCAGCGTATGAATGGGAATATAAGAACATTAAAAGGATGGTCATATATAAGTAAACTTATATATAAGTACCACACATACATCCACAGCTTCTGGAACACAAATGCCCAAGAAAACTATATACAGCCTATTATCCTGAGAACCAAATAAAAGTAATCTTCATAAATCTACAAGACCTTTAGCAATATAAAAACAACACTGAAAAATTCTGTGAAGTTATGACTATGAACTGCTTTGATTGGGGAATTTCTGTAGTTGTTTGGAAATGTGTGCAATTTAAACGAGAACTATAGGACACACTAACTAGCAAAGCAAGAATTCGGTTATGCTGAATTATAACTATAACCAATGTATCCTACCTAGTTTGCTTTACTTACAAAAATATGAGTCACTCAATGAACATCACGTTTCCAGCATGAATAAACAACCATTCAGTGGCACTCATTTGTCTTCTCTGTGCTTTCTAAATTGAAAACAAAAGCAAAAACAGATAATGGTATTATGATGGTCCTTGCATACGTGCTTTACAAATCAGGTAGAAAAGGGCACTCAAGGCAAAGATAAGCAATCCTAGAGAAGCTAGTTGGTCCTTGGTGTGCAGCCCATGTTGGTGGACTCGTCACAGTCCAAGGCTGGCCCTTAATCATGCAAATCCATAAATATGATGACCAGGAAAGGGTTCGTGCTAACAACACTCACTGTGGCATTAAAGTAAAAACGCCTATTTAATATCTTATTCTGAGAACTAGAAGCCATGATGTAGACTGGATGCCTGCACCTGCTGATCAGTGTGTCTCTGAATGTGTCAGCAACATAAAGTGGCCATATTACCATCAGAAGGATGCAGAGTGAGCATGGAACGAAATACATTCTGTGGCTTCTGTGTGGCCTGACCCTGTGCATTGAGGTTAAAGTAGGCTTAGTGCTATTCACCAGTGAAGGCAAGACGGAACTCCAGTTCAGGTCTGAAGCCCACACACAGCCCCACCATAAGAAAGATCTACACAAAGACCTATCAGTACTGCACTAGGACCTACCTGTAACTTCTCTGTGGACAGGCCAGGCTGGCCTCTCACACTCGGTCTCCCATCCCAGTCTCCAAGCTCTACTTCTCTAAATTCCTCTTCAAACAAATTTCCTGTCAGAGTAACATGTTAGTGACTTTAACCAAATTATAATTCTGCCCCGGAAGCCATTTAATCACTTTATTTACTTTGTAGCTTTACTGTGATCCATTCATTAGAGGTTTCTCTTACAGTTTCTTTTGGGGTTAGATCTTTCCAAATTCAAAAGAGGGGAAGGGGTCTGCCTGAGGGCCCTCATCTATGACACACACACCACACTTGTGTTGGGAGCCACTAACCAATGAAATTCCAAGGAAGGCAGTGGGGCCTCTTCAAAACAAACAAATGAAATACTCACACCCTATATTTAAAGAATTCATTAAATGCCAGGCTTAAAGTCTTTAACAAATACAAGCTAACAGGAGAACATGGCTAATGAGGCATAACGTTCTACTCCATCTTGACTTACCTTTTTGCTCCTTCTGTGTCTAGAATGTGTTTGGGCCTTTTGGTGAAAGCCTTCCCTCAAAATGCAAAGAAATCTATCTTTACATCTGTTGACTCAGCACAAGTCTAGAACTTGGAATTTTGGTACCAAATACTGCAGAATTATAACAAGGTGATGCCTGGGAGCCTTGCAAATACATAGTCATCCTCCAAACATTTTCAGCAACATTTCAAGCAGTGCATGGTAATTTACAGTCTCATGGTAATTTACAATCTGAGAAATCAGCGATGAAAAGTAAAACGTAGAGAAATCACCACCTATCAGGTCTCAAGAATTGTAGTCACTGGTACTATTAAATTATAATCTGCCTAGTCTTTCTTCAAGTTTATTTATTATTAACTTGACTTTCAGCTTGGTGTGACTATCAAATTCTCTGCTTTTTGATCCCACAGAGGCATGCAGTTCTGTATGGACAGTTCAGGATTATTTCCTGCAGAATCACTAAGTTATTAGCCAACACTGCTTACCAGCAACTCTGGGGCGGCTTGAGGCCATGAGAGTCTGGAATATCTGTATGATCAGGAGAGTTCGATAAGCTTGAAGGTTAGTTTAATGAAGGCCTCCAAACACTAACAGGTGTAGGGTGTGTTATACATTTCTCAGAAGTGTGTTTTATCTCTGAGTCAGTCCATTTCACATGCTGCTTAGGAATACTGCTGTGCTTCCTCCAGGCAGCCCGCCTCTCGTGGGATGAGCCTGCTGTGAACTCTCCCCACTGCTTCAGAGGAAAGAGTTCTCCCAGACGCCCACAGAGAGGCAAGCTGCTGGGGCAGAGTGCACTAACATGTGCTCCAATTGAGGGTTCTGGTCACAAGTTCACAAGTGGCTGACACAATTCAGTTCCAATACAGTATGGACCCAGAGAAGGAAAATAAATTGCAAATACTTTCCCAAAAAAAAAGGCACTAACTTCAATTCTCCAACGGGAATAAGAAACTTTTCCTAAGACACAGAACTTCTCATTGCTGGGCCTCTTATTGCTACCTCTCTGGAAAATTAACAGAAATGACAAAGCATCCACTTTTGCAAGGCAGACAGCAGGTAGACTATGAATACTCCAAAAGCTTCCCATCTGGATCATCTCATTTAAAAAAAACACACACACATCCGTAAGTCAAATCTACACAACTGTCAACTGCTCTTAGGGACAAGCTACAGGCAGCCAGAGCAGGAAAACAGTGGGCTCGCAAAAGGTCTTCAAACTCTAAGTTTTGTGGCTGACACCGAAGCAGAGGTGATAAAAGAGTGACCGCATGAAAGCCTGATACTTTTGGGGGAGGCTGAGGGGTACAGTAAATCAATAAGAGGACAAAACTGATCCATTTGCACATACACTGGATGAGTGTTGCTTACGTCTTAAGGCACTGAAAAATGTATTTAAGAAACCCTAATATCAAGAATAAGATGAAAAATTGAATTACACTGCTTAAAACAAATATTATAAGTTTTTAGAGAACAATTCACAAACACAGAAGTTATATTCTTGGTTAGTTCCAGACCACCGTGAAGTATATGCCTCTTACTTTCCCTACAACTTCTGCCTCCCTCTAATAGGTGCTTTTTACCTACTTTAGCACATACTCTCTTCCTTCCCTACAAGGCCAAAGTAATGCCGCCAGAGACATTTACCCCTCTAAGACTTTATCCTCTTTGGAAGACAAGAACCACCTCCGGCTCTTTTTAATGTTTTAACTATTAAAAAGAAAGTCCTATTTCCATATCTATCCTCTTTCCAAATCTTACATGACTTCACAAGCACCACTCAATTCTATCACCTCAAAAAAATGTAAATTTTAAAAAAAGTTATCATTTACTACCGTGCCCAAGGACTGTGCTACATAATTTACATGTATATCTTCTTTATTCCCCTATTTTCCAAAATTTTCCAGCCCATATACTCCTCTATTTCTCCAAATGGATTGCCTTATTCTGAGCAAAGACCTGTTCATTGTCAAGCTAGGTTTGTAGTTCCTGACCATCAACATTCTATTTTGCCAGACTGGTGCAAAGTAATCAAAGATGTTAATCAGAAATGTTAATGAGACTTAAGTGGCTTTGTAAATTACACTTATATTTAGCAATACTTCATGTAGCTAAATTTTTTGGTAGTATCTGGTAGACCTTAGAATGTATAACCAGTAGGTTCTTTATTCAGACTTTAAATAATTCTAAGAATAGTAGAGCAGTAACAGTTACTTTTGAGTTTTCTGGTCAAGCTTTAACCAGGCATTCTCTAGCCTTGGGGTGGAAAAAAAACAAATGCTGGTGACATAGGTGTGTGTCTAGCCTTGCCCACTTAATGCTTTTTTCCAGCAAGGTCATTGGCTAGTACTACAAATTTATATGGTAGTCTGAGTGACCACTAGTATGTTGGAAGTATTTGGATTCTTTGTTTTTGGAATTTTGACAACTGGCTGAATTATATGGTTGGCAAAAAGCTTTGTGTATAATCGGCAGGCTTATTTATCTGTTGCAATTGGTTAGCTTTAATTGTTCTGTATT
The DNA here is from genome assembly GCF_000164805.1 of Carlito syrichta. Classification (NCBI taxonomy): domain Eukaryota; kingdom Metazoa; phylum Chordata; class Mammalia; order Primates; family Tarsiidae; genus Carlito; species Carlito syrichta. The sequence continues at coordinate 395,517 of NW_007257977.1, read as the reverse complement.
ATATAAAGAAGTTTACTCAACAATAAATCTGCAGAGACTGAAAAAAAAAAAAAGAAACTTGCCCCAAATCACACAACAGGTGAAACCGATGGGGCTGAGATTCCAGCAAAGGTTTATCTGACTCCGGATCCACTGTAATATATTCCTCCTGGAAGTATGGCAAATGGTATTTTACTGTGTTAATAAAATGTATACACTGTATCACTTGCAGGTTTCAGTGTACATTAACTCTCAAAGGCCCTTTCATAAACATACTATCAAAGCTACTTGATAAAATTATTAAAGCAGAGTTTAGTAGTCAGATGTCACAAATAAAAGCACAAATGGGGGGACCCCAAAAACCTGGAATTATCTTTTAGAGGGTACTTACAGGGTCCCTTGTAGTACAGGCTTCCCCCACTAGGAAAGTGTTCTAGAAACCCATCGTCATCAGAGCTAGTGTTAGTGTAAAAAGCTGTGTTCAGCTTCAGTGAATTTTTTTTTTGTAGATTCTTACAACACATGCCCATTTCATGATGGGTGATTTACAAGCATACCTGCCCAGACCATGCTAAGTGTTCAGCAGTTTTTGAAGAAAAACCAGCATGACCCCACCTTTCTTATTCACCCAATCTCGCCCCGAGCAACATTTTTTGTTTCCCCAAATAAAAAAGTCCTCAAAGGGAAATGTTTTGCCGATGTGGAAGAGGTGAAACAACAAACAGTAGAATAAAAGGCATCAAAATTGACGAGTTCAAAAACTGTTTTGAGCAGTGGAAAAACCATCTCAACAGGTGTTACTGCATCAAACAGAGAGTATAGTATATTACATCAAACAGGTGAATGAAGTTTAAACATGTAAGAATAAATACACAATTTTTTTTCACCTTTAAATTTTTTATTTTAAAATTGTGGGTTACAATTCAGGGTTAGGTATACAAATATTCACTGTGCAGGTACCCTTGTTGATGAGGTGTGTCCCCCCTTCCCCAGGCAGATTCCCACTACTGCCAATCCCACCTCTCCCCTCACACCCCCGCAGTTTCCCACTACTGTCAGTCCTTTTCTTATAGTATTCATTGTTGTTCAAGGTTCACTTATGAGTGAGAACATGTGATACTCAGTTCTTTGTTTCTATGAAAGATCACTCAGTATTATAGACTCTAAGTCCCTCCAGATTACTGTGAAGTTCATGATTTTGTTCTTCTTTATGGCTGCATAATATTCCACTGTGTATATGTACCACATTTTTTAAATCCAGTCCTCTTTTGATGGGCAGCACGGTTGGTTCCATGTTCTTGCTATTGTGAACAATGCTGCGATAAACATACGTGTACAGGTATCTTTTTTATAGAATGATTTGAGTTCTTCTGGGTATATTGTCCATAGGGGGATTGCAGGGTCATATAGAAGGTTGATTTTTAGAAACTTTTAGAACTTTTAGGAATCGCCACAGTTTTCCACAACAGTGTAGAAGTGTTCTCTTTTCACCACATCTTCTCCACCATCTGTTATTTTTTGAGTTATTGATGATGGCCATTCTGACTGGAGTTAGGTGGTATCTCAGTGTAGTTTTAATTTGTATTTCTTTGATGACTAGTGAGGCCGAACATTTTTTCATGTATCTGTTGGTTGCTCATATGTCTTCTTTTGAGAACTATCTATTCATATCTTTTGCCCACTTTGTAATGAGGCTGTTTGTTTTTTTCTTTTCAGCACGTTTGAGTTCCTTGTAGATCCTAGGTGTTAGGCCTCTGTCAGACATATTTTTTCCCAGTCTGTGGGCCGTCTCCCTGCTCTCTTGTCAGTTTCTTTGACTTTGCAGAAGCTTGTCAATTTGATAAGGTCCCACCTGTCTATCTTATCTCTTATGGCATGGGCACTTGGGGTTTTGATCAGAAATTGGTTGCCAGTTCCAATTTCCATAAGAGTGTCTCCTGCATTTTCTAAGGTTCTTATAGTTTGAGGTTTTACGTTTAGGTCTCTGATCCATTTAGAGTTGATTTTCAATACACAATTTTTTATAAATAAATCCCAAGTTTCTGGGGGTCCCCCACTCATACACTGAACTGGCAAGTCAGGGTTTCTCAAACACATTTTTGACATCCTGGACATGATAATTATTTGTTGTGGGGGCTGTGCTGTGCTTTGCAAGATGTTGAGTAACATCCCTGGCCGCTACCCACTGAACGAGAGTAGCACATCTCCCCACTCCAGGTGTAGCAATAAAAAATGTGTCCAGATATTACAAAATATCCCCGGGGGGGAGGGTAAAACTGTGCCCTATGGAGAACCATTCAGCTAAACTAATTGCCCAAGATAAACGACTGCTTAAAGATTGTTCTGATCTTGATCTAGATTGAAAGATAAGAAAGAGCTCTCCTTAGTCCTTGGTATAAGATTTCACTTCTATCAAGCTACAGCCCCTTAACAAAAAGCACTTGTTAAACTGGACAAAAAGTATAGAATTCAAAATTTGACCATCTCTATTTCATCACATTGGTAATATTAAATAAGTACTCTCTCAACCTCCCCACTCCCCCTGTGGACCTCACCTGACTAGAAGTCTCTGAGCTTTCACACTAAGATGAACATGCCCAATGTCTCTGAACCACTACACACGTAACAGTTTCTAGACTCTCTTCAGAACCTGATTACCCCAATTCCAGACATGTGTCTAAATACAAACCCAGAAATGTGCCTAACACTGCCCCAAGGAGTTGTAGTAAAAGAAGTAAAGGCAGTAAGTAGCAACAACAAAAGACTAACAGGTAACATACAATTTTTTTTTTTTGAGTTGGAGTCTCACTCTGTCGCCCAGACTGGACCTGCTGGGCTCTGGTGATCCTTCCACCTCAGCCTTCCAATTAGCTGGAACTACAGGCGTGCACTACCACACCTGGCGAAAGTTTTTGATTTATTGTAGAGATACGGTCTCACCAAGTTGCCCAGGTGGGTCTCAAATCCGCGGGCTCAGGCAATCCACTCACCTCGGCCTCCCAAAGCGCGGGATTACAGGCTGAGCCACTGAGCCCACCTAACATATACAATTTATTGTGTGTTTCTAATTTAAACCCTTCATACAGATATTATCTAATCCTTCATCATCTTCAACATCCCTATGAGGTAGGTATTATTATTATTACCTGTATTTTATGAATATAGAAACTGAGGCACAAAGAGCTCAAATAGTCTGGCCCCCAAACCCCTATTTATAACCATTGTCTACATACAGTGCTTCAAAGGACTGTGGGATTAACCCCCCTTGCTTCTGTATACTGTATCTCTACTAATGTGTGAATTTTCCCCTCAGCTGTAATGAGTGCTATAGTCAAGGCACACTGTTGGCACCTTGCTCAAGTCTGACATCGTTCCACTGATCATCCCTCTTTGGGTACAGGATACAAACCCATGTATCTATGCTTCTGTCCACCCTACCTTTTTCCATCTTGAATAAAGAACACCTGTACCACTTTGTTAAATTTTTTGTTGAAGCAGACATTCCATATCTATGGCAATGCCCTGATATATCTGTCCAACTGCCAATGATCCTTAGCAAACATATGCTAGATATTCACCATCATCACTTTTATTTGTCTAAGTGATCCTAATCAACCTTTCAAAAAACATGATTTACAACTGTGCTAGACACCAACGTAAACTCTCAAGCTAGAGTTTTTGGAATTTACCATCTCCCCGATTTTGAAAACTGAGTCTCCTGGCACACTTGGCCCTCTCCATGATTTCTCCAATACTACTTCTCAAGTGGTTCTATCATCACTCTGGCATGCTCTTTCAACATCCTCAAGAATTCAAGTCATTTAAAGCAGCTAGCATTTAGAAAGGTTTAAGGAGGTGGCCAGGACACTCTTGCTTGGCCTAGGAAGGTGGGTAGGTGTTCTGTGAGGGTGATGAGGTAGGGGTGTGAGCAACACCCAGTTCTGGAATAGATGCTGCAGTTTCTGGTCTTCTGTGAAGGTGGCATCGTTCTCTTACATTATGACATGCCAACAGATGCTCCAGCAGATGGACTCTCTAAGAAATTAGCTGCCACGGTCAAACACACTAAGACTTTCCCATCTGTGTACCACAAAGTTTTAGTGACACAGGGTATACACCCTTCATGAACTCACCATTCTTAAACAGGTTCAACACTAACCTAGGTGCTAACAGAAATTTTTAAATGTTTCAACTAGCATATTAAATACTTCAGGTATGCACTCACACACAGGAGAGTCAATGTTGGAAATCCACAGATCGAGCACCTGGTTTTACAATTAGATAAAGCCTGATTTGCACTCTGTGAGGAGCAGGAAGACTATGCCCAGATCTAAATGGGCTTCAAGAAAAAAAGTAGGAGACAGTCACCAGAGATCGGCAACGCTAAGGAAGTCATGGGTATTAATGAGCTCATCAAGAGTAGGGCTTGCTTGGTTAATATTTGAAAACCACAAGCTTCTAGAGTAAATGCACCATCCCTTGAACTTTGATATTTTGGCACTGGGGCAATGAGGAGCTCTTAAATTACTTAAAAATCTGCTTTGAACCAAGAATCTCCTCTGGATCATTTCTCACAGAAAAATCAACACTATTTTAGGAGCAACTGGAGCCACATGGGAAAAATAACAAACCTTGAATGCTAACTTCCAACATAAACTAAATTAACTAGCTGTGAAATGTGGAGCAGGTTATATAACCTTGCTGAGCCTGTTTCTTCAACTATAAGGCAGGGATAATAATACCTCCACCTCTTAGCACTAGTGTGAAAATTAAATGAAGCAATGGACACACAGCATCTCAGTGCCTGGTAAAGGAAATCCTTAAATATTCAACTTTCATACAACTATCAGTTGAAACTAATACAAATCCAAATTTAATTATCCCTTTAGATTCTAGGCAACTTAGAGATTTAATAAAATTTGTTCCCATTCTCACCACCTGAAGGGGCTTTTCCAACTGCCCCAGCGGACTTGAGATCAGAGTATAAGGCCACTTCTCCCAACATCACAAGGTGTTTCTCAAAACAGAGAGGATTCTAGGCTGTTACCTTTCACACGGTGGCATTAGGTAAGTTAAACTCAAAGCAACTGAGTTTTACAATTAATGGGGTAACAAAGTTTTCAACAAATTATTTTAATTATTCCATCTAGAAGTGACTTATTTCAGATTTGTCATAGCCCTAGGAAACTCAGTTGCAAAGAAATTTCTTTTTCTATCTAAAAAAGGCCAGCTGCATCTAGCACTTTGGGAGGCTGAGGTGAGAGGACTGCCTGAGCTCAGGGGTTCGAGACCAGCCTGGGCAACTTGGTAAGACCTCGTCTCTACAATAAGTCAAAAAATAAGCTGAGTGCAGTGGCATGAGCCTGTAGTTCCAGCTACTTGGAAGGCTGAGACAGAAGGCTGAGCCCAGCAGGTCAAGGCTGTGGTGGCCTAGAGCATGCCACCGCACTCCAGCCTGGGCGACAGAGTGAGATTCCAACTCAAAAAAAGAAAAAAAGGAAAAAAGTCAGCTGCAGAGAATTTTCTTCCTCACTCCCTTTCTCCATGACAGTCTATCTTTTGACTGCATCACAACCTATATCTTCATAAACGCAGAATGTAACACTATTCATAACTTACTAATTCATATTCATAACTTCATAGTTCAGTTCACAATTTTTCCAGCCATCCTTCGTGTTTTCTGAACACCAATAAACTGCCCTTCCAGTACACATTCAGTGTTTCTGATCGTGGTAACTTCTCTGTTGCACTGTGTGTGTCCTTAGTAATCACAAGATTCTGCTTTCTCTGTACTCCACCTCCCTAGCCTCTTGCAAGAAAATAAGTTACTTGCACCATGTAAAGGTACCTGCTCACTAATTTCTTATGTAGAAAAGAAGCTTTTTAAAAAAGAAGCTCACTGAACTTATTTGTACAACAATTTAAAAGTGACAACTCCATTGGATTAAAAATGTAATGGCAATTACTTGTAGCATTCAGAGGAAAAGAACTTAGGTCTCCAGATCTCTATTTTGGTACAACTTAAGAAACTACACAGCAAAAACAAGAGAGAGAGAGAGAGAGACATGCCAGCCTGCACCACATAATGAGAACCCATCTCTACAAAAGTTTTAAAATTTAGCCAGGTGTGGTGGCACGTGTCTGTAGCTCCAGATACTCTAGAGGATGAGGGGGGAGGATCGCTTGAGCCCATGAATTCGAGGCTGCAGTGAGCTGTTTCTTCAACTATAAGGCAGGGATAATAATACCTCCACGTCTTAGCACTAGTGTGAAAATTAAATGAAGTAATGGACACACAGCATCTCACTGCACTTCCTGGGTGACAGAACAAGACCCTGTCTCTAAAAAAGAGAGAAAAGGAGGCGGGAAGGAGGGAGGGAGGGAAGAAAGAAGTAGAGAAGGAAGAAAGAGGCATGCCATGCATTCTTCCCCGTGTATTTATTTCCACAAATTCCACAAGAGTAATTTTACCTGGCCACAAAAGACAGAAAGCACAGCTTTGGAGTAGACATGCTTACTCCAAAACACAGAGCACGTGCGTCTTTCTGGCACTTGGTACCGAGCTCATTCACCAGCTGGCCAAAGGAGCAGCTGAAAGGCCGTTTGCCCAGGGTCTGGAGTTTGAGAGAGCCAGTACTTCCCCAAACTTCAGTAATCACCCTGAAAAATCCAATCCCACTCCCCAAACCCCCATCAGGAAGTCTTGATCACCCCCACACAGACCCTTGGCTCTCAAATCACAGCAGTCAGCATCAGACGACGCGCAGAGCCTTCGCTGGCTGAGCCTCCCTAAACCCGACCCGCTATGGGCACCTGCGCCGCGCTAGCTCAGGTGCGCTCATTCCTTCGCCGGGGCACAAGCACTGGCCCTGATGGCTGTGCCCGGTGCTTTCTTCCCGGCTTTGCATCGGGGCCCGCCGCCCGTGAGCGCGCTTTGAAGAAGAGCCACAGCATCCCCGAAGGAGCAACAGCACTTACGGTGACTCCCGCCCGCGGCCGCGTCTCCTGGAAAGTTCCCGGGGCACCAAGTTTGCGCGCGGCCGCCGCGCGCCTGGAGCGGGCGGACTG
>NW_007257977.1:387775-388225 GCF_000164805.1 Carlito syrichta | reverse complement strand
GTGCGGCCAGGGTTTGGGGAATGCAGGGTGTGGCCCGCCACCACAGCAAAAAGAAATGAGTCAGCCCGTCCGATCCTAACCAATAAGCATGTGCACTGGCGGCGAAGGCGGAACTCTCCCTTCCTGATCTACGCGCGGCGAGCCGCCTTTCGCTGCCTTTTTTCTTTGAGCCTTTGACCACTTCAGCACAACTTCTAGACGAGACGAGGGGGGCCGCCTTGTGTAAACGCTCACGAAACAAGGATGAATCTTGTCCGGGTCGTGACGGGATCGGCGAAGGAACGTTCGTTTCTATTAGTAAGAGTTCTTGAGGGAGGCTGGGATTCTGGGTGCGAAGACGCGGGATCCGGTGGCAAAGCAGGCTTGGGTCTGGCCTCTGACACGGCATGGCCTCGAGCAAGTTAACTATCTGCGACGAGGGGGTAAAATGCCCACCTGACAGAGTCTGAC